>NC_058131.1:684600403-684679708 GCF_016433145.1 Gracilinanus agilis
CCCACATTCAGAGGAGGGACTGCAGGAGAGGAAACATATAGGAAAAACAACTGCTTGAACACATGGGTCGGGGTGGACATGATTGAGGGTGTGGACTCGAAACTACCACACCAATGCAACTACCAACAATTTGGAAATTGGTCTTGATCAGGGACACATGACAAAACTAATGGAAATGCACATCGGCCATGGGTAGTGGGGGGTGCGGGGGGGGTTGAAGGGGAAAGTAGGAGCATGAATCATGTAACCATGTTAAAAATGAATATTAATAAATGTAAAAAAATGCATTAAGTCTGTACTATGTGTAGGGCATTTTGAGTAATTGGACAGATACCAAAGAAGAAAACATAGCCATATCCTCAGCCTCAAGGAGTTTAAAGCAATCCAGTGGAGTCATAGAACCTCAGAATCTCAACATTGGAAGAGACCATAGGGTCCAATTTAGCTCCTGATAGAGAACTCCTCTCTCTAATATCCCTGATGGGTGGTCATCCAGCTTCTGCTTGAACACCACATTAATTCTTATATAGAGCCAGAATGAATGGATGAATGAATGTTTAAACAAATATTTTATTTTAAACTATTTATTACCAATTACATGTAATAAGAAATTTCCACATAAGTTTTCTGAAATTATGTGATCTGTATTATCTCCCTCCCTCCTCCCCTTCCCCCTTCCAGATCTGGATTATATATACATATATATGTCTTATCATGCAAAATAGATTTCCTTATTGTTCATCCTTGTAAGCAAATAATCTTATAAAACCCAAACCCCAAAATAAAAACCCAAATAAACAAGTGAAAAATTGTGTGCTTTCATCTCCATTCTGACTCAAACAGTTCTTTCTCTAGAGGGGAAGCTTACTGTCTGCCAAGAAATGGGCTACGTTCTAGGGACACAAATTCAAAGTGAGATAGTTCAAAATGTAAAAGTGAGATGGTCTCTGCCCTTCAGGAATGGCATTCTAATAGGGGAGGCAATGTTTGGGTGTATCCGTGTGTGTGTGTGTGCACGCGTGTACATACACACGTATGAAAAGGGTAGCTTTGGTTTGGGAAGTCACAGAGATGGTGAGTAGAATCAGGAGAGCTGATTGCTGCGTCCTTTCTAGGAGCGATGTTAGTCCTGGTTTGATTACAGTTCCAGGACTTTAAAGGAAAAGGGGTGAAGCAGAGGTCCTCTACATTGGCAAGGCAGAGGGTCAGAAGATGGCTGGAGAAGAAGATCCAACTTGAAGTGGGTTTACTGGATATGATGGGCCGAATGATATTTATAGAGAAACAAGACATCGTTCCCAAATTCATGTGACATTGTTCAAATGAAAGCACTAGACTGAAGATTTAAGCCATCCAAAATTATTCCAATTTGTTTCCTGAGTTTTTGTGATTTAAAGTATATTTGAGGGGGCAGCTAGGTGACTCGGGATTGAGAGCCAGGCCTAAAGATGGGAAGTCCTGAGTTCAAATCTGGCCTCAGACACTTCCTAGCTGGGTGACCCTGGACAAGTCACTTGACCCCCATTGCCTAGCCTTTACTGCTCTTCTGCCTTGAAGCCAGTACACAGTATCGATTCTAATACAGAAGGTAAGTTGTTGGTTTTTTTTTTAAATATATGAGATAATGATTTAAAAAAGAAGGCAAATGAAACAAAAGCCAACATAGCATGATATGATATTTTCATAAAGTAAATACAAAGGCCAAAGTAAAGCAAATCGTAATAAAATGCGTAATAAAATTTGATGTTTCAAATCAAGTCATTGTGATCCATTTCTCTCCACAGACTTTGAAAGTGCAAATTTCTGGTGACGTACCAAGCGTGGGCATGTGCTCTATGTGGCCAGTCAATGGCCCAGCATGGCTGTGTTTCTACTTGAGTATATTATTTGCACTATCTACAATATGCTCCTATTTTCATGAACTAGTTTTCCCAGAAGTATATCCTATTTGTCTAAGTGAAGCAGATTGGCTCTTAAGTATGCCCAGTCTTCTGTCCCATCCCCAAGGAACATGCTCTGTCCATCCTTTACCACCTCAACCTCTGGATGTGTCCTGGAAGGACCCTTAGATAATGAACATATTTTTTTATTGCATTTTCTAACAAGTCAACAAAGATTTATTAAGAACCAACTGTATACCACGCACTGGGGATACAGAAAAAGGCAGAAGAATACTTGCTCTCAAGAAGCCAACAGGAGAGACAGCATGCAAACCTGTACATATGGAAATGCTAGATCCAGAAAAAATGATATCTAATCATCAGAGGGAGGGCACTAATATTAAATGGAACCAAAAGGGAGACAGAATTCCAAAGATCCCCTTAGAAGATTAGGCAGTGAAGAGCTTTTTCTTTTTTTTCATTGTCTTTATTTTATTTTAATTATTTTAATTTTTATTATTTTTTAAAATTTTTATTTTGAATATTTTCCCATAGTTACATATTTCATGTTCTTTCCTTCTCCCCCAAAGCTCCCCCCCAACCTCCCTTAGCCGACGCACAATTCCACTGGGTTTTACATGAATCATTGATTAAGACCTAATTCCATATTATTGATAGTTGGACTAGAGTTATCATTTAGAGTCTACATCCCCAATAATATTCCCATTAGCCCATGCGTTCAAGCAGTTGTTTTTCTTCTGTGTTTCTCCTCCCACAGTTCTTCCTCTGAATGTGGCTAGTTTTCTTAGTGAAGAGCTTTTTAAAAAAAAAAATGAATTTTTTGTGAACTGGAAATTCATCAACGAACATCACAATTTCCATACACAAAGGACCAGAAAATGGAGCTTGTCCATAGAATTGCAAAATTCATTACATACAACTTGTTCCTTTCAATATATGTTATATAAAAATCGTATACTGTATACTAATAATCAAATATCATATAATAATCATTGTTTCTTTTTAATATATATTAATTTTAACGTGGTAAGGCAGGGTGGGAATTTATTTGATCTCTTATGGTTCCAACCCAGTTAAAAGGATTTATTTGTTAGGTGGCTGTGGCTACAGGTACAACAGAGAGCTTGCTCCATTTGGGCGAGGGGACTTGGCTGTTCCTTGAGGAATTTATGTGAGAGCAGAAGGGAGTGGAGAATCAGGAAACATTCCCAGGGTCTAACAATGGAGACAAAGGGGACATCCAGAGATGAGCCAGAGAGAAGAGGCAATCATGGAGCAAGCAGTAGAATGGAGAAAGAGAAAGTAGGACTGAGCTGTGGCAGAGAAGGGGGAGGTTTAGGAGGGCCAGCAGGCAGCTCAGAGCAAAAGATTTCAGGTGGTGCTGCCAGTTGGGCAAGAGGGTAGTTCCAAGAGCAGGTCTGTTCTTTCCTCAATTTCCCCTTCCTTGTGCCTGATTATTAACAGACTGTGCAACAGACACAAACACAGCTGCTTCTTTATCCACATTTCTCAGTAGTCTGAATTTTGCCTTGGCCATAAAGAAGCCAGGGATTAGCAAAAGATAAATATAAATGAAAATTAAGGCAGAGAGTCAAACCTCTGCTTAAAGGTAGAATTTTTCCTCACTTGGAACTTAAGAGTGAGGCTATTCCTAGTTTTTCATTTACCATAAATTTCCTAAAATAACAGACATGAGAAATGCTTATATTGTCCCAAAGCTTAAAAGAGCTTTTGGCAGACTGACATTGCCCTACTTGGGTGTTCCCTTATGAAGCTGTCTCATTTTCTGATTATGCTTCATTGACATTTCTTTTTCTTTTTTGGTATCATTATCACCCCTTTTCCCATTGTACATTCCCGCACTTCCTTTCCCCACACATTAAAAAAAAACAAAAAAACAAAGTTGTCTAGAAGTGCCCATTCTGCATTCACCATTTTGCCCTAACTCCACCGAAAGATGGCATGCTTCGTTATCAGCAGGCTGAAGCCACGATTGGGCACTGCATTGATCAGTCTCAAATCTTGTTGTTCTCAAGTCAATTATTCTCCTGGTTCTACTCACTTTATTCTACATAGATTCATGCAGATCTCCCCAGGTTTCTCTGAATCAATCTCTTTCTTTATTTCTCATGGCACATTAATATCCATTACGTTCACATACACTAATTTGTTCAGCCATTCTCTCATTGAAGAGCATCCCACTGTTTCCAGTTCTTTGCTATGGCAAAAAGTGCTGCTACAAATATTTTGGACATATGAATCCTTTCCCTCTGTCTTTGACCTCTTTGGGGTAGATGCTTTGCACCTAGGTGGTGTAGTGGATGGAATTTAGGACCTGGAGTCAGGAAGACCTGGGTGCTCATATACCTAGTGACCCTGAGCGAGTCATTTAACCTCAGTTTCCTCATTGTACCTACCTCTCAGGGATTCTGTGGGGATCAAATGAGAAAATAATTGTAAAGTGCTTGGCCCACAGGCCATATGTATATATAAATGTGAGCCACTATTATATGCTAGTAGTTGTAGTATCATTAGATATGCATAGCTTGGTGACTTCTGGGGTGCAGTTCCAAACTGTTTCCCAGAATGATTGGACCAATTCATAGTTTCATAGACAACTCATTGGCATGCCAGTTTCCCCACAGTCTCTCTAATAATTGTCATTTTCTTTTTTTGTCATTTTGGCTAATCTCATAGGTATGAAATAAAACTTTAGAGTTGGTTTAATTTCTACTTTTTTTAAAATCCTGAGTGACTCAGAGTATTTTTTGATATGATTGTTGATAGCTTAGATTCCTTTCTGACAGAGCCTTCTATTCATATCATTTGACTATCTTTTGTGGAATGGCTCTTGTTCTTATATATTTCCATAAATTCTCTCTATACTTTGGATATCAGATCCTTATCAGTAAAATTTCCTATGAAGATTTTCCAGAGACACAGAGTTAACCATTTCCATACTAATTCTAGCAGCTTTGAATACATTTGGAGGTTAATGTGATATTCAGTATGATAATGGAATCAGTCTAATTTCTCCCAGACTGCTTTCCAATTTTCCCTGTAGCTCTTGTTAAATTTTTGTTCGAAGTACTTACCCAGGTAGCAAATGAAATCTTTACAATTATGCACGCCTATCTTTATTTCTGTAAAAAAGGGTTTTCTAATTGTATTCATAGAATTCCTGTGGGCATTTTAGAAAGCTGAATTCACATGATAAGGTGTTGTAATCAATCCCTGGAATTTTAATTAGCACAGATATTCTGTACGTTCTGGAATAATTTTATATAACCCTCACCTTCCACCACAGAATCAATACCCTGTATTGGTTCTAAGACAGGAGAACAGTAAAGGCTAGGCAATGGGGATTAAGTGATTTGCCCAGGGTCACATACATAGAAAGTGTCTGAGGCCGCATTTGAACCCAAGACCTCCCATCTCTAGATCTGGATCTCAATCCACTGAGCCACCTAGCTGCCACCTTTTGGAGTAATTTTAAATGGAATTTCTTATTTCTGTCCCTTTCTACTAGGTTTTGTTGGTAATGAACAGTAAGGCAAAGAATTTTGTGCATTTATTTTACAGCTTGCTACTTTACTGACAATGTTTTTCATTTTTAATTGAATTTCTAGAATTAACTTAAATTCTAATTAAATTCTAATTGAATTTCCAAATCATATCTGCAATAAAAGCAATAATTTTGTTTTTTCATTATGCTTATTCTCTCCATTTCTTTTCTTATATTGGTATAGCTAATATTTCTAGAACTAAATCTAATAGCAATAGTGACCGTGGACAACCTTAATTTACCCGCCATCTCTTGGGAAAGTCTTCTAGTCCCTGGGGCGCATGCTTAGTTAGTTAACCAGGGTTCCAAAACTGCCTTACTCCTCTCCCACATCCTTGCCCGTTTGTTCATTCTGTTTATCTTTCTGTTTGCCTTTCTCCTGCCTGGAATGAGGAAGTCACATAATCAGAGAGATGGAAACCTGGACCAGTAGAACATTAGAATGTAGAATGCAGACCTCTGAAGTGAACCCTGGGTTTAATGTGTCAGATTCCCATTTACAACTGGGTTCCGAGAGTCCAGTAACTCTTGTAATAAGGAACTTCTGGGACAAGATGGAGGACACCTTGAGTGACAGGATCATGGGTTGAGACCTCAGAATGTACCCAGGTGGCATGAGCCAAGGCCAAAAGGCAGTCGGACCCACCCCTATAAAAACCCATGATGCACAGCACAGAAGGAACTCAATTTTGGGTATTACTGGGTGGAGGGTGGTTCTGGGAATGTGGGTAGCCCATACCTGCCATCTAGCATCCTTGTTGAGAGCTTTAGGAAACTATCATACCTACAATCAATAGAGCTGTGAGAGAACAGTATTATTGACATCAAGGAAAACTTCAATAGCCTTCCCTATTCTTTGGCTTGGCTCTGGCCAAGTCAAGCCAGAGTTAGTGAGAGGGTGAAGAACCTCCAGCCTATACTTGATCCAACAACATCTATAGCTTGTGATCATCTCCTTGAATTAGTTAGCAATAGCATCCCCAGAACCTCTTCCCTTTCCCTGGTTCCTAACCCCTTGTTGAGCAAGAATTAAATATTGTTCTTTAAGTTCGAGTCAACGTTTGGAGGACCTTTCCGGATTGGTAAAACATCTAAAGCCATCGGTAAGGGGAATTTATTCACGCAGACTCCTAGCGTATCCAACAGCGTACTAGTATTAGCCCATATCAACAGCCAAACCGACCCCAGGCTAAGGACCTAGAGAAGTTGGTAACACTCACAACTCCTCACTGGTTACTTGCTTGGGCAACTGTTTAAAGGAGACAGCTGGGCAGACTCAGTCCAGTAGAGCCTGCCAGGCTGGGAGCGGCATAGCCCTTCTTTCATCCTCAAAGTTCAGTGTTTCTCTTTACCCTTTTAACACTCTGTGACCTCCCTCCCTCCCCCTCCCTTCTACTCCTGACGCCGAGCTGGGGCGGCGGCAGAGCCTCGGACAGTACAAGGAAGCACACTCTTTTTTGCCTTTTTCTGGGTCTCAGCCCCTCACACCCACTAAGGTGGAGCCGTGAGCTTCACATCCCCGAGAGTCTGAGGTTTAAGTTGGGGGGAGCAGAGGAAGGAGAAATAGCATTAAGCGTGCCCACGCACACACGTGAGGGAGTGAGTGTGTGTGCCCGCGCGAGCGCACAGGATGCCAAAGTCTTGCAAAAGTTTTTTTTTCCTTTTATCTCCTTTTTTTTTTTTGGGGGGGGGGATGAGGGCGGCGGTGATTCTGATACGGTTGGCAGGGAAGATGGGACAGGGCGTGGGTAGGAAGCACCGGGACAGAGAGACGCGGAGGGGTCTGAATCTTGCCTCCAGCTCTCAAGCCTGTGTGCCTTGGGGCAAGTGGCTTACCCTCCCAGGGACTCAGTTTTCCTAGTTTGTCTGGTTCTGGTGCGGCGGAGAGAGCGTTGGCTTGGGAGCCGAGAAATGGGAATTCTGGGTCCCAGAAGATGTGTGAGGGTGTGAGGGCCCCTCCTGGAGAAGCGGGGGAGGTCCTGGGGTGGGGCAGCATGCCCCAGGCTCCGCCCCCTGGCTTCTCCCCTCTCTGGGCTCCTTGTGGCAGGAGTGAGACCGCTGCAGCCCCAGCCCTGGCTCTTGTCCTGCTCCGCAGCCCCCAGCCTGGCCATGCCTTCCTACACCGTGACCGTGGCCACCGGCAACCAGTGGTTTGCTGGCACTGACGACTACATCTACTTGACTCTCATGGGCTCTTTGCGCTGCAGCGAGAAGCACCTGCTGGACAAGCCATTCTACAATGACTTCGAGAGGGGGGCGGTGAGTGCTGGGCTGGGGAGGGGCTCCTCCTAGAATGGTGCTTAGAGATCCCAGTGACTAGCAGGACAGGGAAGAGTCCCCTGGCGAACCCCCAAAGCTCTGGAAGCCTCTCTCTGATCTAGGGTGCCCAGAGTTGGAAGAGATCTCCTAGGTCTTGGGGGGGGGGAAGGCCAAAGGAAGGCACAAAGTTCTTTATCTTACCGGAAAGGAAACTAAGGTCCTGCTGGGGAGACAGGACACCGTCAATATCACAAAGGTAGCAAGTAGTACAGGCAGAATTCGAACCCTGAGCCCCAGACTGGAAATCCTGCACTAGATCCCCTGCACCACTCCTTTAAGAGAAGGTTTTCCCCTTGTTTTCATCCTCATAGCCCCCCTCCTTTTTGTGTAGCCCTTCTTTTCTCCCGTATGCACGGAGGGTTCCAGTTCTAAGCTCACCTCTCCAGCTAACCGGGGATGGGGATAAGGGCAGTCGAAGAAAGGTGGAGTGATTTGTCCAGGGCCACACACCTAGTTTGGGTGGCAGAGCTGCGACTAGGTGAGGGTGAGAGGCCCCCCCCCCTTTCTGGAGAAGAGGGCTGAGTCCTGGGGTGGGGTAGGGCTAGAAATTATTCATGTATTCCAGATTTTCTGACTCTCTGCCTAGTACACCAAAGAGCAGAGTTATCTAGTGGGTAGAACCCAAAATTAGGAATCAGAGGACCTACCCAATCAGGTTTGATTCCCGACATTATTCCTCAAGACTTGAGTGACTTGGGGCAACTTAATTCACTTTTCTGGGCTTCATTTTCCTCATCTGGAAAATTAGGGGTGGTAGTAGAGATATTCTCTGAGGTCCCTTTGAACTCTAAATCCTAGGAAACACATGAGCCCTTGACAGCCCTAGCCATTTATCTTGATTCCCTGTAGCACCAGTCTGTCAGGAAGAGGCCAACTCCAGGTGCCCACAAGGTGCCTCCTAGCTCTAAAGACTTGTGAAGGTGTCACCATGTAAAGTTCACCATCACCTTCACAAGTATGGTGACATCTCATTGAAAACTTGGTTGTCCCTTCCTTGATTATTTAGCAAATAGCCCCAGCCAATGACCAAAGGAAGGAAGAAGCAATTGCTGATTGCTCTTTCCTGGGGGTTAGCAGATGGACTGATGACCTGCAGTAGACTGGATCCCACAAATATCTTTGTCTTGTCTAAGCCAGCCATAATAGTATAAAGACAGTTGGATTTGAAGTGAAAAAATCTGGGTCCAGATTCTGCCTCCATGCTTGCTAGCTGTGGGGCTCTCTGAGCCTGCATTTCCTAGATGGTACCAAATAGTTTTGTCCAGGGAGTAGATATTTTCCTAACAGTTGGAGCTATCTAAAAGTGGAACCTGTGACGCAAGACATTGGAGGCAGAAAATGAGTTCCTTGTACCTGGAGGTCTTCAAGGAAAGTCTGGGTGGTTCCTGATTGGATTTTTTTGAAGGCAAAACTTAGAAAAAACAGCCAGAAGGTCCCTTATGATTCCATAACTTGGAGGCTGCAAATTAAATCCATTTTGGTAAGAAAGAATTGCCTCCATTATAGGAGATTTCACAGCAGCACCAAGTCAAGGAGAGGTTCAAAAATTATTCAATTATTTTCTTGCCAGCTCAAATCTACCAACACTTTGCCAAGCATCCACTATGTGCAAGGGCTAGGTGCAGGGGGAAGAGATGAATTTAAGTAAGAAATAGGAAGTCCTGGCCCTGACCCTCAAGGAGATCGTAAGTGATAACAGTTAGGAAAAGTAGAATTAAGGACTCTGAGCAAATCTTTTAATCTGGATAAAACTTTCCCTAGATCTTAGCATTTAGTGGTGCTGAATGAAGAAATGAATGTCAAAGAAAGACATTTTTTGCTCTTAGCTTGAATCCTCTCATTTCTCATCTTAACAGTCTAAAGTAACCCACACCACCCATTCTTCAATGTGCTGGATAGATACAATTTTCAGGCTAAAGCTTTTCAAGTTTGATTCTAAGTGAAATGCCCAGAATATCACTGGAGTCCAATGTAGTATCGATAGGAATCATACATAATTTTGCCTCTGCCTCTCTCTTGGACTCTTCTCTGAGTGGGTTAAAGTACTGATGGGCCAAAGAGACCCCATTTCATGATAAGCTCACATGATAGACTCTAATCATGGGGTAATAGTGAGGCTTCTGGGTGATATGAGATAACCCTTTAAAATGATCTATTTTATTTGTTTTTCTATTGATGCCTTTTGGGTCTTTTTTTTCCATCACCTTCATTTCTGATTATCATTCCTCTCTTCCCTGCCCTTTGAAATAGAATAATCTTTTATAACAGAGATTAAGAAAGAAAAAAAAGTACAGCAGAACCAACCTGAACACCCACCAATCATCTTTCCTGCTATATGCAATTATATCATTCATCTTAGATGATTTAGAGTTGGGAGGAACCTTTATCATAATCTAGTTGAATCTCCCTCCCTTTACAGATGAAAAAACTGAGATCTATAGAATAGAAGTGACCTACCCAAGGTCATACAGATAATAAGTGGCAGAACCTATATTTAAACTCAGTCTTCTGACTCCAAATCCGGTGTTCTTCCTAATCAATCAACCAGTCAATGGACATTTATCAAGCACCTACAGCGTACCAATACTAACCTTGGTACTGGGGATATAAACACAAAAGTGAAGCAGTCACTGCTCTTAAGGAGTCTATAGCTTATGAAGGGGAGACAGAGGAAGGAAGAGGAGGAGGAAGATAGTAATAACAATAGTTAGCATTTATAAAAGCACTTTAAGGTTTGCAAAACCCTTTACAAATATCTTATTTGGTCCTCATAGCAATCCAAGGAGGTCAGTGCAATAATTGTCACCATTTTACAGATGAAGGAACTGAGGCAGAGATTAAGTGACTTGTCTAGGGTTACACAGCTATTGAGTATCTGAGGTCACATTTGAATTCAGTTCTTCCTGACTCCAGGCCCATCACTCTATCCACTGGGTCACCTAGCTGTTGTATGGCCAATTAAAAATACAGGCTATATTTTTTAAATACCGTATGGTGGGAGGAGAGGGGATGGGGCTCATAGCACATTAAAAGCCAGAGAAATCAGGGGAATCTTCTTGGCACTTCAACTGAGCCTTGAGGGGAACCAGATTTTCCAGGAGTAGGAAGTAATGGGAGAAACATTCCAGGAACCTAAAGTTTGAAGCAGAGGTGGGTTATGGAACAATGAATATAGGAATCTGTTATTTGGCCAGAGTATGAGGAGGAGTGGTGTGTGATCAGCTGGATTCCAGATTGTGAAGGGCCTTAAATACCAAATAGAATGGTTTATTTTTTAACCTCAATTCCTGGTTTGAGGGGTGCCATCGTCAGGCTTTGTACTCTGAGAATATTTATCAGACATTGGTTGGGGATGGGTTGGAGAAGGGAGACTGCCCATATGGCAGGAGACAAATTAGGAGACTGTCATGATGGTCTAAGCAAGAAAAGATGGAGGCCTTGATAAGGGTGAATATGGAAAAGAGACAGACGGGGGGGCTGATGAAGCCGAATCAATAAGACTTAGAGACTCATAGAATCATATTAATAGGATCGTAGACTTAGTGATTTCAGGCTCATTTAGGGTCCAGCTAGGCTGGTGCCCTTGTTTTACAGGCATACACAGAGTGGTCCATGGTATCAGATTCATAGATGAAAAGTTTAGGGAGAACTTAGGTGTCGTCTAGTCCCATCCCCATCATTTTCCAGATTGAGGAACACCATGAGTTTAAATTAAGTGACTTGGCCAAGGTGACTCTCCAGGCATTGAGAAGGATTGGGACCCACGTCCTCAGGCTGCCTCCTATGCGTTTCCATACCGTGAAAAATTTTGACGATGGTGATGACTATTGGGAAAAGAAGAATGATATCTTTTAAGGACAAGATGGAGGCCCTTTCCCACTGACTTACTTTCCCCTTCCTTCTCTTTCCATGGATCCATGGAAATGATACTGAAGAATAGATACAGCTAATAAGATCTCTACCAGATTTTGTATGAGATTTGCATGGCAAATACTCCATTTTCCCCAACCGAAGTCAGAGAAGGTAAAGAAAGGCTTGGGCTCTCAAAGTCCAGAGCCATGCAAACCAGCTCAGGAGACTGAGCGGCCATTGTCCATGGGCTCATTTGTGTGGAGTTGGGGTGTTTTTTTTTCCTTTCAGCTTTTTGAGAAAGTTCCTGTTGATGCAAAAGACTTTCGCATTTTCTCTTGCACAGTCCCAGAGGCTACTTCCTCTTTTCTAACTCCAGCACAGTCTGCCTTTTCTTCTCAGCTGTGGTGAAAGAGAACACTGGGAAATGCTTGCTGAGAATGAGAGTGCCTTTTTTTTTTTTTTTTTAAATCATGGAGGTATTTGAGATCATGTTCAGACCCACTAGCATTGATCTACATTTGGGTACAGACCCACTCAACTCCAGTAGTAATTATCCCCTGTTTGCTGGTTCTTTCCATCTGGCACTACAATTTCATCAGTGTGGGGCACTCTCGGTGTTGAAACTCCTTCTGCCAGTGATGATTAGCAGTTCTTCTATAAGGGTACTAGGGTCCTTGGAGGCCATCTTGTCCAACCCTTTCATTCTGTAGATGAAGAAACAGAGGCTCAGATGTTAAGTGACTTACCCAAGGTCACATAGGTACTAAGAGTCAGAGGCAGGATTTGGACCCAGGTCCTCACTCCCGATTTAGCCCTTCTATCCACTACACCATTCTACCTTCCTAATTTATAGCCTTAGAGAGTGTCCATGAGTCTAAGAACCTAAGAGACTCATCCTTGGTCAGAGAGCCAGCATACATCAGAGGCAGGGTGCCAGGGCAGGTCCCCTCTATGTATTAAATGTACTGTTACCTTGGCCGTTTTTTTCTAGAGTCCATGAGGTAGCATAGTGGCTAGGTTATTGGATCTAGAGTCAGGGAGACCAGAACTGAATCCTGCATCAGTCACTTATTAACTATGTGGTCCTAGGCAAGTCATTTTGCCTCCTTGTGCCTCAGTTTTCTTTTCTGAAAATGGTATGTTTGAAGGGGGTAACAAAAAAAAAATAGAATATGCCTTCCCTTTCCTCTTCTCCCAGGTCTTTAGTTTTCCACCATGCCCCTGGCTACCACCCTGGGAAATGATATCTGGCTCTAATCCAATCAGGTCCCCACAGGTCTGACCTTCTTCCTCTAGCTTTTTCTTTCTTCTCTCTCTGGTTCTGCACAACTTGAGCCCATATTCCATACCATCTCTATTTTTTTCCTACTCTTCCTCCTTTTTTCCTTCCTCTTCTTCCTTCTTGCTCAATTCCTCCTCTGCCTATTTCCTTGGTGCCTTTTGCTCTCTAGGAGTCGCAGGGCTTTCTGTCCTAGCAGCGTCTTGTAAGAGGGATAAAGTTCAGTCTTGTGGAGAGTTTACTTGGCATTTGCCAGTGAGCAATATTCTTCTTCTTTTTCATTTTTTAATATTTTATTTTCCCAGTTACATGTCATAACAATTTTTAACATCTTCCAAAATTATAAGCCCCAAATTGTCCACCTCCCTATCTTCCTCCTTCCCTCCCCAAGATGGTAAGCAATCTGACCCAAGTTATACGTGTACGGTCATGCAAAACATATTTCCATATTAGTCATGTTGTTGGAGCATTCATTGTTAACAAAATGAGGCAAAACCAATAAATGTTCTAACTGTTCTCTCAAAGGCTACCGGTGATCTCTTCACTGCTGATTCATTGGCCTTTTTTCATTCTGTCATTCTTGACCTTTCTGTGTGTTGGGACACATTCTTCCTCCTCCTCCTTGGTTTCTCTCATAGTTTTCTTCTACCCATAGAATGACTATTTCTCAGTCTCCTTCCAGGTTAATATTCCTCTTTCCCCAAGCATGGATGGGTTTTGTCCTGAGCCCTCTTCTCTTCTCTGTTTCTACTCCACCTTGATGAGTTTTCTCCATTGTATTTTATATTAACCCACATTTTCAGATGGGTACATTTTATTATATTAAGGACTATCCTTGAGGAACTACTGAGCTGAGCCCTTAGGACTCAGCCTAGAACACTCGCCCCTCCATGTCCTATACCCAGCCATACAGTTTGGACCCAGGTTCAGTCCTGGAGAGCCTGTCGCTGGTGAAAGGGGGAGGGATTTTCTTATACCCATTGATTTATTGAATCCACCACCCAAGATCCCCAGGGATAATTTTAATGATAATTAAAGCTAATCTTAAGGAAAGAAATAAAAGAAATGTTCTAAGTGTCCAATATTAATTGTCATGCCATAGATAAGTTATATTAAACACCCAAGGAACACAAATAAAAACTTATAAGCATCCATTAATAGAACAGGAATCAGCAACAAATTTTAAACTACTTATATAATATGCCAGGATCAGGACACTTAAGCATCATCGAAACATAAAGCAGCCTAGAGCATTGCTAGACATTATATATTTCATCTTGGCTGGGCAATGTCCAAATAACTCTTGGTACTTATTTGCTAGCCAAACAGGCTTAAAAACAGACTTAGAGGATCATCCTCTCTGAAGCTTCCCTTGCTGTCTTCTAAGCCTTTCGAACTCACAAGGCCTGGACATCCCTCCCTGGACACATGTTTTGCCCAAGATTATGAAAAAAACAAACATTAAAAGAGAAAAGGCATCCAGATATCCCACAGTCCTTCTGACTGAGTCCATGCCACATGGGAAGTGGTGGTAGAATTGTCATGAGACCCTTTCTTCCCCAACTCTTATTGGAGTACATGATACCTCTTGAGAGTTATAGCAAAGAGAGCCCCATCTCTACGTTTTTAAAAGTCCAGTGGCCAGGGGCAGCTGGGTAGCTCAGTGGATTGAGAGTCAGGCCTAGAGACAGGAGGTCCTAGGTTCAAATCCAGCCTCAGACACTTCCCAGCTGTGTGACCCTGGGCAAGTCACTTGACCCCCATTGCCCACCCTTACCACTCTTTCACCTAGGAGCCAATACACAGAAGTTAAGGGTTTTAAAAAAATAAAAAATAATAAAAGTCCAGTGGCCAGTAAGGGCACTTGTCACTGGCCGTTCTGCCTTTTCTAAGTCCCAGAGTAGTTGGAACAGATTGGGACAAACAGGAATGTAAAAATCTCTTGGTATCAAGAAACCAGTCAATATAAAGAATATCAAGGGTGGGAACTGGACTGCCTAGCTGAGTTTGTACGTTGGCTCCTTTGAAAGTAAGCTTTATTGTGATTGTTTCTGCCAGTGCTTAGCACAGTCCCTGGCACATAGTAGACACTTAGCTATTGTTTATTGCCTTCCTCTTCCTCAGAGAGACACATTTGAAACCAGTGAGATGTCTTCTAAAGCCAAACCAAAGGCTTAGTTCCTCAGTCCTTGAAAAAATTGCTTAAGTAAGGATCACAGAACAAGACCTATGGCATATAGAGAAGCAATTTCCTCTTTTCTACCTCAGTGGCATGTTGGCTGATAGGAATGTTAAAAGTGTTGACCCTTTGTGTAACCCACAAGACAAGGAAGAGCCTATCCATATTCAGAACTAGAGAGAGATTTGAAATTTCACGTACCAAATGAAGTTATAACCAAATTTCACATAATACACAGAAATGGATCATTAAGCTAAATGGAAAACAAAAGGTCATAAAATATTGGAAGGTAAGGGAATGACTTCTATAGTCATTGTAGAAATGTGGAAAATTTTTATTAATCTACACATAGAATCATGGAAGATAGATGGATTTGAATATATAAAAATGAAGAATTTTTGCATAACCCAAAGCAAGGTACCTGCCGTACTTATCTTATAGTGGTGTTGTGAAGATCTAATGAGCTGAGGCCTACAAAGCACCTAAAAATCCTTTAGGGTTTGTAAACTACACACAAACACACACACACACACACACACGCACATACGCACATACGCACATGCACACGCACACGCACACGCACAGAGCTAAAATGTAAATAAAACTTGAAGGTTTACAAAATGCTTTATAGATAAAATCCCATTAGAGCCACATGACTGTGTGTGATAGGAGACACAGGTATGCCTATCTCCATTTTACATATGGGGAAACTGAGGCACACACCATTCCATAGGCTCATGAGATTGCAGGTTTCAATTGAGTTCTGCCCTTTTGGAGCAACCTCTTGACATGATGTGAGTTCTTCTTTCCCAAAAAAATTCAACACAATCTTCCCAAGATTATTATCACCATCATGTGGTTCACACACTCTACCTCAGAAGGTAAATACAATAAGGAACACCCTTCCTTTTAGACCAGCCCCATCAAAATGTCTCCTTTTGCCAGAATATCAGCTGAACTCACTGATTGATTGCTCTGAGAAGTTTATACCTTTCTTAAGCAAAATGAGAAGATTTCTAGCTCTCATTTTTCAGTAGTATGGTTATTTTTTTAAATGAAACTTCACATTTTCTAGAGAATCTCAGTTCAGTTCAATATGTATCTATTTTTAATCACCTACTGCATACCATGTCCTTTGCTAGGCACTGGGAATACAAAGACAATATGAAATAGTCCCTGCCTTCAAGGGGCTTACCTTCTCCTTAGGGTCAGAGGATCATAGATTTAGAATGGGAAGAGAATTTCTAGATCATTGAATCCAATTCCCTCCTTTACCAAAAAGAAGACTGAGTTCTGGGGGAGGGGGGACTTGACCAGGTCGTGCAAGTTGGAAATGGCAAGGCAGAATTTGAACCCAGGTTCTCTTGACTTCAAATTTAGCACCCCCCTGCACAGTACTCTCTTTCTTAAAATGAAATGACACAAAGCTAGCCAAGTATAATTTAAGATAAGCAGGAATGAGAGTAAAGGAGAGATTCAGAGAAAGTGCGCCAGGCATATTTGAGGATGGAAGGAAGCTTTTGGTTTGGGGAAATCAAGGAACTCTCAAAAAGGGGAGGAGATGACAACTGAGCTGATCTTGGGAAGAAGTTGAAGATTTTGAAAGGCAGAAATAAGAAGCAAATGAATTCTAGACCTGTGTAAATGAATGGAGGTAAAAAATTGACTGGATTTTGGGAAGCCCCCAGTGGTTCTATCTGACCAGAATTCAGGGTATAAGAAAGGATGGAAAGACAGATTGGAACCAGAAGTAGAGGACCTTTAGTTCCAGGCTAAGGAATTTGTATTTGATCCTAGAGGCACTAGAGAAGCACTAAATATTTTTGAGCAGGGAGTGACAAGGTCAGATCTATACCTTAGGAAAACTATTTTGAAAGCAGTAGATTGGAGAGGAGACTGAGTGGAGAGGACAGTGGAGGCAAATGGAACAATTAGGTATCTATAATAGTTCTGTCTAAGTGAGAGAAGTGATGATGACCTAAATTAGGATGATAGCTGTGTTGACTGGACGAAAGTAGATGGTTGAGAGATTATATAGAGGTAGAATTGACAGGAAGATGCAGAGATGGACCTGGGTGTCTGCAAGGATGTGGGTGTTATCACTAAATTTGATCTTCTCAAGTAGAGGGTGCTAATGAAATGGATTAAATTTCTTTGATGAATGGAGTATTTCATCACTTTTTCATGTGTATATTGATGTAATGGAGAGAACATTGGGCTTAGGGTTTGAAAAGACCCATATTTGAATTCTTCCTCTAACATTTATTGGCAGAGTGACTAGGAAAATTCCTTAACTTTGTGTGCTTCGGTTTCCTTATCTATTTGGAGTTAATATTTGTGGTTACCTACATCATGAGGTTGTGAGAAACAAATGAGATAATGTTTATAAAGTGCTTTGTAAACCTTAAAACATTATGTAAAAATCAGCTATCACAGTTTCTTTTGAGAACCAAAGATCTAACTGCTAAATTCAGCCTTTTCCCAATTCTTGATCTCTCTCCAGCTTTTGACATTGGTAACCTCCACTTATTCTTTTTTTTCTTAAGCTCTTACTTTTCATTTTAGAATCAATACTGTGTTTTGGTTCCAAAGCAGAAGAGTAGTAAGAGCTAGGCAATGGAGGTTAAGTCACTTGCCCACGGGTCACACAGCTGGGAAGTGTCATATCTGAGTCTAAATTTGAACCTCCCATCTCTAGGCTTGGCTTTATATGCACTGAGCCATCTAGCTGCCTCCGCCCTGTTTACTCTTCCTCTCTTGGCTTCCCTAACTTTCTCTTGGTTCTCCTCTTACCTGACTGACTATTCCTTCTCAGACTCCTTTATTGAGTATCATCTTCTCAACCTCAAGTCTTCTTTTCTCTTTTTTCTACACTCCCTTGGTAATATCATCAATTCCCATAGGCCAAATTAACACCTCTAGACAAATGACTCTCAAATTTAACCCTAATCACCATGCTGAATTCCAGTTCTTTATTATTTTATCTATGGACATCTTATCTTAAACTCAATTCGTCCCCAAAAGAATTCATTATTGTTGCCATAAACTCATCCTTCTTCAAAACCTCACTATCTCTGTTGGGGGTACCACTCTCCTTTCAGTCACCCAGATTTATAACCAAGAGAAATTTCTGACTCTTTTCCTTCTATTTCCTAATCTAGTCATTTGTCCATTCTTGACTTCCTTCTCCTTCCATTTCCTTATCCAGTCATTTGTCCATTCTATCTTTATCAAATCTGTCAAACTTATTACCTTTGTACTCATCTCTTTCTGCCTTTACTATTACAATAGCTTATTATTTGGCCTACCTGCTTCTTGTCTCTCCTCTTTCTTATCCATTCATTCTCCACAGAGTAGCCAAATTTATATTCCTAAAATACAGATCTAGCTATGTCAGCTTCACAAATAAGAATCTTCAATGACTTCCTGCATCCTCCATGATAAAATACAAATTCTCAGCTTGGTATCTAAGACTCTTGAAAACCTGGCTCCTTTGTACTTCTCCAGACTTATATTAGCAGCAGCTAGATGGCACTGTGTATTGAGAGATTGGACCTGGAGTGCAGAAGATTTGAATTCAGTTCCTAACTTGAACACTAGCTGTGCAATTCCGGACAAATAATTTAGCTTCTCTTCAACTTCCACATCTATAGAATGGGCATAATAATAGGACCTACCTTCCAGGGTAGTTGTGAGTATCAAATGAGAGAATATTTGTAAAGCACTTTGCAAACCTTGAAGTGCTGCATAGATGCTGTTGTTATCATTATTACTATCATTCATGCACCCTATTTTAGTCAGACTGTTCTGTTCCCTATTGTCCTCATTTGTAACCCTTCAACTCTTTCCCCATTGTCTTTGCATCATGTCAGGGAATCCATTCTTTCTCTTCAATTCAATTTAACAAACATTAATTAATCTCCTACTGTGTGCCAGGTACTGTGCTAGGCACAGGGCATACAAATAAAGAGATAGTTCTTGCCCTCAAAGAGCTTATAATCTACTGGGGGGAAGTCACTATACAAAAGGTAGCTGAAACGGGGATGGGGTATGGAGCCACCCAGTGTACTTATCACAGTAGGAACCAAGCAGAGCCAGTGATGGAAAATGGACAATTAATTGCCAAGTTCTGAGCCCTCTATAAATTAGGAGGACTCCATTACTGTAATATGTATCTCTATATTTTTCACCAAATTGTGATCTATTCACCTAAAATTTTTAATTGAATGATATTCTGGTGTCTTGACCAACTCTCTCCCCCCACTATATCTATATCTATATATCTTAAATAGTCATCATTTCCTCCCCAAGCCACTTTATATACTTTAGTTACCACCCAACACAGTTCAGCTGCTTCTTTGTTTCCCATCAATGGCATTTATATTGAGGTGTATGTTAATAAAGCCAAAACTATTGTTTCTTTTATATATTCCTGAAGCAATTACATTATATCATCATATAAACACTCTTACTGTCTTGTTGGACTGCCTTCAACTCTACTACTGTTTTATTATCCCTTTATAGAAATTACTGTAAACCAAATGCTTAGTTAGCTAATCTAGCTAAAGAGATCATCTTAAAAGGAAGCATAATTTCTCTAAATTCAGGGTATACCAGTTATTTCTGCTGTTCCTCATTTGGGTGAAAAATCTTGAGTTATTCAGATAACATTTTGTTGATATGGATGTTTTTTCTTTGGCTTATTTTTTAAAAATTTCTCTATCATTATAGTTTTGGAGTCTGATGACAAAAGACTGGGTTTTTTGAATCTAGAATTTATCCTTTTTCACCATCTACTGTATTCTATATATTTGCAATTTATCTCTTATTTTAATAACAGAAACTTTTACTGGCATGATTTCCTAAAATCATATTTAACTTTTTTCTTTTTCATCCTTTTCAGGAAATTTATTATGTCTTAATTTATTTCTCTGAGTCAACTCTAGTTTTTTAACTTTTGTTTGGAGGTTGTTGAGTAATTTTCAGGTGTATAGATTTTTTTTAGCTTTTTTTTTTTGCTTATTGTTCTACTACCTATACTGTTTTTTCCTCCCAATAAAGCAATTCTATTTCTCATCCACATTTTTATGTTATCCATGGATAATTCCAAGTTATAAAAAGTTCTTTTATCCTCTTGTTTGTATCTTTTAAAAAAACTTTGTCAGTTCTATTCTTATTTAATTTAGCATGGTTATTACTCACAATTATGTTTTGTAATAGTTTCAATTCCATTTGTGGGGGATATTGTTGGTGTTAAATTAATCTTTTCCCTCACTTAGTCTCCCCTAAAATTTTGTTTAATCCACAATGTCTATTCATTACTAGAGGTGTGTTTTTAAAATCTATTTGCTATATCTTTTACTTTTCCAGAAGTTTTCTTTGGCAATCTATTGCTGCCTTTTTTTTTAAGGAAGGTGTTGGGAGTTCCTAGCTTTCTTATTTCTTTATTCTCCTATCTTGTCAAAGGACCAATACTTTTATTAAGCTTACCAAATGAAGAATAGAAAACTTGAAATCTGGATATCCCTTGGCAAAAGAATCAAATAACCATGGAGACAGGGAAAAGAGTGGAGCCTACAGATACACCATCAATCTTCCATTTGTTCTACAATGCAAGAAAACTTCAAATGATTGGTTGGCATAGATCTGTTAGAACTTTAATATGTTTATTAGACTACAAGTTGCATTTGTTTTTTTTTATTCTGTACAGGTAGATTCTTATGATGTGACTGTGGATGAAGAACTGGGAGAGATCCTTCTGATCAAAATTGAAAAACGAAAGTATTGGCTCCATGATGATTGGTATCTTAAGTATATCACTTTGAAAACTCCCTATGGAGAATACATTGAGTTCCCCTGCTACCGCTGGTTTTCTGGAGAGGGAGAAGTTGTCCTCCGTGATGGGAGAGGTGGGTCCTAGAAGACTTCTTTCAAGGGCTTAGATTGCAATGTAATTATGGCTTGAGGGATGCTGTGCTTACCAGAGATCCAGGATCTTAGAAAAGAAGGGTAGAAATTGTCTGGTTCAGCACCACTACTTTGAGATAAGGGAACTGACCTCAAGACTTGCTTTTCTTCCTTGAAATTCCTCTTCTTTTATGTAAACTCTAAGACTCAAGAGTGGGAGAGCTCCCTTCTCTTAATAACACCCACTTCCATGGTCATGTACCTCTTGGTCTCCTTATAGCTAGTGGTGCCAAAATTCAAGTTTGAGGCCCAATCTGAAGATGGATCAGCCCTTGATTGAAGCCTAGGCTCACCATTACTTCTTACAATAGGAACGGATGCCATGGGACTTCCATTTCTTTCTACAGGTTGGTAATTCCCTCTGGTTGCTCTTATATTTGTTTTCTCTTCATCCTTTCATAGCAAAGCTGGCTAAGGATGACCAAATTCACCTCCTCAAGCAACATAGACGCAAAGAACTAGAAACTCGACAGAAGCTCTATCGGTGAGTTATTAAGGGCATAAAAAAATGTAATGGTACAACTCTGATTTCTGCTAATGCCCTTTTCAGACCAATTGCACATTTTGGTCTATGTTCTAGCACACAACCTGTTAATAATTCTCTGCATACTACCTTCCATCTCGTGGCTCCAGGTCTTGGCATAAGCTTTCTCCTATGTCTGGACAATACTCCCTTCTCACTTTCACCTCAAAGCATCTCTAGTTTCCTTGAAAGCTCAGCTCCATTGCCCCATTTATAAGAAACCTACCTCATTCTTCCCCCTCCCCCAAACCACCTCTGTTGCTAGGTTCTTTCCTCATGAAATTGTGTTGGTATTTCCTTTTCTATTATGCTGCCTCCCTGATAAAATGTGAGCTTCATGAGGGCAGAGACATCCATTTTCAAGGTCACATCCTTAGTATCTAGCTTGGTGACTGGCATATAGCAGATGCTTAATAAATGCTGGTTGATTTAAATTAGAATTTGCACGTGAACAGCTGCCCAGGCCCTAAAATGCCCTTGCACACAGCTTCTTTGATCATTTCTGCTTTTGTGTTACCATGGAGTGAGCTCAGACTGGCTGGCTTACTCTTTGCCCCCTTTCCCATCTCATATCTCACCACTGGATAGATGAAGAGATGGGAGGAGGGAAGGGGATCCAACAGAACTAAGTAAAAACTGTGTTGGTTCCTAGGAGGGGTGGAGGCAGCCCTGGCCTTGAGGCAGGGCAGGTAGGAAAAGGAAATTTTTGTCTGTGGCAAGAAATGGATGGGCGAGTCTATACCTCATCCTTTGCCCAAGCTCTCTTTTTCTCTCAGCTAAAATTAGAACTATTTAGCTCAGCTGTGGACAAGTGATTCATTTATGGGCCCAGCTTACTGTTAGAGCCCCAACAAGCCATTGTGGCAAACAGCTGTTGGGCTTTCAAAGGGGAAGTTGCCCCCGGGAGAGGCTCCCCAAAGCCCTTTCAGAAGAGGGTGGGGAAAGGCTGGTGTTCCTTTACATGAGTTGATTTTGTTTCATCAAAAGAACTTGGGGTATCCCAGAGGAAGGTAGAGATAGACAAAGATGATTAGGGGCTGCAGAGACACTGGGTTTGAAGCTGGATCATGAGATCATGGCTCTAGAGCAGAAGGGACCTTGGGGACACCTAGTCTGACCTCATCTGATAGATGAGAATACTAGGGGAGAGCAACCCAGTTGGTGAAGGACCTCAACACCATACCATGCAAAGAGTGGTTGAAATGATGAAGAGAAGGAAGATTTGGAAGGGAGGGGATTAAAATCATAGAACAATAGAGTTGGGGGGGGGGATCTCTGAAGCCATCTAGGCCAGGGATTCTGGACCTTTATTGTGTTGTGGAAATCTTTGGCAGACTGGTAAAGCCTATGTACTTCTTCTCACAATAATATTTTTAGATGCATAAAATAGATATGTCAGTTTACAAATGAAACAAATTAAATAGAAATACAGCTATCAGATATTTAAAAAAAAAACCACTTCACGGTCCACAGGGTAAGAACTCCCTGATCTGGTACAACCCTAACCTGAAAAAGACTTCTCTAACAGATTCAGTGTTTGCTCAAAGTCTTTGATGTCTTTGATTCTGGCTTGGCTTGGTCTTTCCTCCATGCCCCACTGTGGCTGACTTTACTTGTACGCTCACTTTTAGCTTTACTGCAGCTGCCTCTCAGGTACTGTATTGCTGTTTTCCTCTGGCCTTCTAAACTGAGTCAGACTTCCTGGAAATTATACCAGCTAACACTTTGGCCCTTCTGTGGGTAGAGCGATATCCCAACCATCCTTAGATTTCTCCGATTTGCCCTGACTGACAGGTTAAAATGGGTCCTGCTTAGTTTCAACTCAGTGGCTTTCTACTACTCAGCAAGCAGGCAGAAGCCATGACCAAAATGCTGTCCTCTAGCCAAGCTCCAAACGGCAGCAATGACGAACCTTTCTGGACTACCATATGTCTACTCTTTGGCACTGGTAGCTAATGCCCCTGCCTTCCCCTGAATTGTTTGCTCAGGGTCACCGTCATGCCCTCAGGCCATAGTCTCTTCAGCTCTTTCCATTTTCCTGACTCAGAAAGATGAGCACCTCATCTGTAATTATTGCCTTTATTTAGATGAACATGTAGGAATTGATAAGATGATGGGCATCCATTAGGAGGTGACCCAGATGGTGAAAAACCTCAGGACCATACTATGCAGAGACTGATGATGCTTAGGCTGAAAAGAGGACATTTAAAGAGGGACAGTCACTGTTGGAGAAACCCACGAGGGGAAGCCTTGTCCCCAAAGAATCACTACAATATATAGGACAATTTCCTAGCAATGGGAAACCTCCCACCTCCCACAGAAGCCCATTTCTCTTTGGGATCGTTCTTTTTTTTTCTTTTTTTCAGATAATTCTTGTCAATTTTCTGCTATTTTAGGATTCAGATTTTCTTCCTTCCTCTCCCTTCCCCAAGGTGGTAAATAGTCTGAGATAGGTTATACCAGTGCTCTCATCTAATACATATTTCCATATTGCTCATGTTGTGATAGAGGACACATGTCACACATATGATAAAAATCTCGTGAAGGTAATAAAGTGGAAGGTGGCATGCTTTGATCAGCAGCCAGACTCCAAAAGTTCCTTCTTTGGCTCTGGATAGTGTTTTTCATCACGAGTGTTAGGAAGTTTTTACTGAAATCAGCCACCTCATTGCAGCCTCTGCTCATTGCTCCAAGTTCTGGCTTCTAGAGACTGGAAGAACATGTCTAAGCCCTCTCCCACATGACTGTGCTTCAAGCACCAAGAACTGAGGTCCTAGCTCTACCATCCAGGCCACCCCAAGCACGGAGAGAAATCCCCAGTTCCTTCGACTGCTCCTCGTATGTAGGATGGTGCAGTGGAAAACCAACTGGATTTTGAGTCAGAGGACTGAGACTTAAATCTTTCTCTGCCAGGCCCTAGCAGTGTGACCATGTACATGTTATTTAACCATCCAGTGTCTCAGGTAGCTCTGCGAGACTGTTAATGACAGACAGGTGGGGCTGATCTGCATCAGTGGAAGGAAGAAGTTCCCTAAAGGAGTACCTTACAGCAAGGTACTTGCAGCCCCAGTCCTCCTCCCACAAAAAATACCCTTTGAAGCATATT
Source organism: Gracilinanus agilis (assembly GCF_016433145.1). Lineage (NCBI taxonomy): Eukaryota > Metazoa > Chordata > Mammalia > Didelphimorphia > Didelphidae > Gracilinanus > Gracilinanus agilis. Next base: position 684,625,095 of record NC_058131.1, read on the forward strand.
TTAATCCTTGATCTCAGCCTTGATGATACTTCTAAGGCTAAATTTACCTCCTTCTGTTGGAATCTCTCTTTCATCTTACTTGCCACACATACTCTCCACATTGCTGAGGCTTTTTTGGATTTTATTTCCTGTGAATTTCTGAGCCTCCTTATTGCTCCTCATGTCCCTCCATGTCCATTTTAGTACTTTGTCTCAGGTTGATGATCTCTACAAATCCGTGACTACCTGAGCACCAAATGTTCCGGGTGTTTTTTAGCCCCAAACTCACATCATTAACTACCCAGCCTTGATACTCTTTAAGATGTAAGTATCACAGAATGACAAAATCTCAGAAAGAAGGGACGTAAAGGCTGTCTCTTTTAGTTCAACCCACACCACTACAACAATCCTCTGTATTATAACATAGCCAACAAGAGCTAAGACTTCCAATGCGGGTAACTCATTCCTTCCCAAAGCAAGTCCGTTGTTGTTCTTGTTGTTCTTGTTCTTGTTCTTGTTCTTGTTCTTGTTCTTCTCCTTCCTCCTCCTTCTCCTCCTCCTCCTCCTCCTCCTCCTCCTCCTCCTCCTTCTTCTCCTTCTCCTTCTCCTTCTCCTTCTCCTCCTCCTCCTCCTCCTCCTCNGTCATTTAACCTTCTTTGCCTCAGTTTCTTCATCCCTCAAATGTGCTGGAGAAGGAAATGGCAAACTGTTACCTTTTCAAGAAAACCCCAAATAGGATCATGAGGAATTGTACATGACTGAACAAAAGGTTATAAATGTTCACTCTGAAATTTTAAGGAAGCAGCTAGGTAACATAATGGATAGAGCACTGAGGCTTGGAGTTGGGAGGACTTGGATTCAAATCTGACCTCAGATACTTATTACCTGTATGACCCTGGGCAAGTCACTTGACCCCCATTGCCTAACCCTTACCGCTCTTCTGCCTTGGAACCAATACACAGTATGATTCTAAGACAGAAGGGAAGGGTTTTATTTTGTTTTGTTTTGTTTTAAGCAGGAGGAGCAGCACTTCTACCACCTATCATTAAGAAGATTCTTCAGTCAATTCTGTTTGCCAATGACATGATGTTGATTATCCCAAGTCCTAGAACACTAAGAGGTCTCCTTTGTTAACATTTCTGGTCACTCAAAAGATATCAACCATTTATGAAGTACTGACTGTGAACCACTAGGTGACATGGTGGATAGATTTTTGGAACTAGAGTCTTATCTTCATGAGTTCAATTCTGACCTCAGACACTTACTAGCTGTGTGATCCTGGGCAGGTCATTTAACCCTATTTTGCCTCAGTTTCCTCATCTGTACAATGAACTGGAGAAGGAAATTACAAACTGTTCCAGTATCCTTGTTAAGAAAACCCTAAGTAGAATCAGACTACAACTGAACTACAACACTATGTGTTAGGCACAGGGCTAGAGAACCAAAGACAGAGGGGAAAATCTCATATATACAAAATATTTGCAGTGGCTAGTGAATTGCTAAAATAATTCCAAGGAACAAAAGTCTGCTTTTAGTCTTTTAGCTTTTAAAAATACTTTAGCTTTTATTTGTTTAGTTGTTTTTTTTAAACTGTGTCCAATTCTTAGTGACCCCATTTGGGGTTTTCTTGGCAAAGACATGGACTGGTTTATCATTTTCTTCTCTGGCTCATTTTACAGCTGCAAGCAGGCTTAAGTGACTTGTCCAGGGTCACCCAGCTAGGAAGTATCTGAGGTTAGATTTGAACTCAGGTCTTCCTGACTCCAATCTGGGCAATCTATGCACTGCACCATCTAGCTACCCCTCAAAAAGCAACTTTACTTCCCTTTTATTAGTAGTTTTCAGCTTCCACCCATTGTGACCAGTTTTGCTTTCTAGAAACAAATATAAGATGTTTCAACCCTTTTCTCTATGGAAGCCCATCAAAAACCTGATGACAGAGATTATGAGCTCCCTGTGTTCTTCTTCTGGCTAAGCATTCCTAATTCCTTCAATCAATTCCCCAGTGGCATAATTTGAACAAGACTGCTGACACCCAAACCGTTAGCCCCAGGGCCTTTACTGCCTTTTGTGAAAAACCCCCAAGTCTCCTAGCTTGGAGTGAACCACAAGCATCTCGGTATGTGAACACACCAAAGAATTTTTTCCCTCTCCTCTGGCCTCTCTCCTTTTAGCTACATTTCCCCGTCCATTTTCAGACATTACCTTCAGGTTGTTTTTTTTCTACTTTCAGTTGCTTCCTCTTTGAATTGTTTGCTTATAACACACTCTATTTCCTTCTTTCCACTTGGGTCTTAATTCAGGAAGCCCTGAATTTTGCTCTGTTTGCAAAAAAATTTTCTTTAAAAAAAAATCCTTAAATCTCTGGATGTTAATATAGTGCTTTGAAATAAAGTAAGAACTCAGGAGCTGGGGGTGATAGATGAAGAGCCTGGTCTGGAGATGGGAGGTCCTGGCTTTAAATCCATTTTATACCCTTTCTAGTTGGGTGAACCTGGGCAAATCATTTACTTAGTCCCCCACTGCCTAGCTGTTACAGCTCTTCTGCTGTGGACTAAATACACAGTATTAACTCTAAGATGAGAAGTAAGAGTTTTAAAAAAATCTGAGGAGAAGTTTAAGGACAAACTCTCCAGATGAGAGATCTAAGAAACAAACACTCCTACACACAGAAAACCATTGATTTTTTTTCTTGCCAGATTTATTATTTTATTCAGAGAAGAAGCTCGCAATAAGAAACTTCTCCTACTAATGCAAAGCAATACCTACTCCTGAACTTCTAGTCTTAGAGAATCATAGGGTGGGGAGGGGTAGGTGACTTGCTCAGGGTCACACAGCTAAGATGTGTCAAAGGTGTGCCTTGAGCCCATTCTGACCCTAAAATTAGTTCTTTATCTCCCATGTCTGGCTGCTTCTCTGACCATTCATTAACCCCATAAAAGCCTCTTTTCCCTAATGTGTAATATTGTAGCCTCTAACAGAAAACAGAAAATAGCGTTAGAGTCATAAGACCTGAGTTCTAATCCTGATTTTGTCATTTACTACCTGCATCACTTTGGGCAAGTCACTTGGATTGGCCAAAAACATTGGGGATGTTTAGGCTGAAGAAGAGAACACTTTGTGGGAGTTGGGTGGGGAAACATGGCAGGTAACATCAAGTATGTGAAAAGAGATTTGTTCTGCTTAGCCCTGGAGGGCAGAACTCTATAGGAGTGTTGTGGGGAGACAAGCAGAATTTCAGGGTGGTAGACTTAGGTTTGATATAGGGAGAAACTTCTGGATAATTCGAACTGTCCAAAAGTAGAATGAACTGCTCCAACAGGTAGTGAGCTCTTCATTACTGAAGGACTCCAAATAAATGCTAGATGACTACTTGTCAGGTATGTCATAGAGGGCAAGTTTGTTCTGATAGGGTTTGGGCCACATGGTTGCTGAAGATGCTTCCAGTTCTTAGATTCTGTGGTTCTGGATGCATGCATGTTCTTCCTGAGTTTGTGCCTCTAAGCATTATACTTGGGAGGAGAATCAGTTGCCCTTGGTCAGCTTCATTCTCTCAGGGTAAACATAGAACTCTCTAAGGATGTGTGAAGTCAGTACAAGAGGGAGGCATGAGCCGCTGCGGATGGGGAGAATGCTCAGGAAGGGCTTCACATAGCATGTGACCTTTGAGCTGAGCCTTGAAGGAAACTAGAGCTTCTAAGGGGAAGAGATGAGGAGGGAGGGCATTCCAGGCAGCTTTTTCAAGTAATTTGGCTGAAAAAGTAGATATATAAGATTTGGAGAGAGATATAACTTGATATAATAGTAGTCAAATCTTAATCCTAAAGTTAAAAAGTGTCTGAAGTCAAATTTGAACCCATGGCCTCCCATTTCTAGGCTATCCAATCCACTGAGCGAAGGGTGGGTTTTTTTTTAATGAGGGGGCTGAGCACGTTGAAGGTAGTAGAGATATAATCAGTATATAGAAAGAGGCTGAAGATTAGAGAGAAGGGGCTGATTGGGAAAGAAGGGAGGACTCCAAGACATGTAAAAGGACAACATAACTGAGAACGGTCATCTCATTTTCAGAGACTAGGGGAAACAAAGAGAGAAAAGGGGGATGATATCAAGGGATTTTGAGATGAAAAAGAGAGAGAGAATTTACACCAATTGTCCTCAGTTTTCTCAGAAAAGTGAGAGGCAAGGGCTTCCACCGAGGTGGGGAGGGCTATGGTGAGATTAAAAGGAGGAAAGTAGGATTGGAAAGCCTTTTGTGGGGAATGACTCCAGGAATTAAACAGGGGAGGATCGCTTTGCTGCTGTAAGAGACCAGCTGACTTCAGTCAATTAACAAATTGATGGATTATTAATCTACGCAGTTAATACATCAAGCATGGTTCCAAAGCAGATGCATAGGAGCAGAGAAGGTAAATAATTTTGTGCAGGCAGAAGTTAGGAGCAAGGTTAAGAGCTGCAATTGTACAAAGGACAAGGGGAGGAGGAGAGAATGTTTAAATAGGCTAACTAGAATCAAGTTTGGAGATGGAAGGAAGTAAAGTCAGAGTCTGAGAAATACTGAGAAGAAGGGTTGGAGATTGTCAGACATAGTCACCCCGACAATCAGGGGTGACGAGAATGAGGAATTAGAGAAAGATGGAGTGATAGGAAGCTGTGGTCATGTAGTCAAATGTCAAAACTTTAATGAAGAAAGTTTGTGGGTAGGAGCATCTGTGGGTGATCGTGAGATATAATATGTGGTGATGATGGCTAGATGTGATGGAAGAACTGGGAGGTTAGGGAACTTGAGAGAATATCAGCGTGGACCCTAAAGTTCCATAGCATAAAAAAATGTTTAACCTTTGCCTTCTGCCTTAGAATCCATACTGCATATTAGTTTTAAGGTAGAAGAGCAGTAAGGGCTAAGCAAGGGAGATTAAGTGATTTTTCTAGGGTCACCCAGCTAGGAAGTGTCCAAGGCCAGATTGGTAGTTTCTCTTGAAATTTCCTATAGTCTTTTCTTCTTCTTCCTTCTCAGGTGGATGGAGTGGAACCCTGGATTTCCCCTAAGCATCGATGCCAAATGTCATAGTGATTTACCACGCGACATCCAGTTTGATAGCGAGAAAGGGGTGGACTTTGTTCTAAACTACTCCAAAGCGTAAGTCTGTGAGCATCCAAGAGCTGGACGATAGCAACTAAGAACTGCAAGCCCAGAGAGCAGCAGATTTCTTTTTATGTACCTATGATTGGCTTTAGAGTCAGCTGAACTAGCCTAAGCCTGTCTTTAGGAAGCGTGATGCTGGTAGACTGGCTCTCAGGGCAAACTTATAGATCAGTCTGTAAGAAGAGGTAACTGAACAGCTGGATCTCTGATCCCTTCATCCAGTTTCCCTCAATGCCCCGTTAGCAAAGCTAAGCCCTCTTCAATCAGCCTTCAAAACCACCATCTAAGAATAACCGAAAAGGGATTCTGGCCTCTGCCTTAAGGCGGCATGAGCTCATGCTGCTGTGGTACCACGTGTCCCCTTTGGTTTTTGTACTAAATTGATCTGTCGGATAGCTAAAGGAGAACTGGTATCTTTAGCTTTTACATCATTCACATTTCTAATGGGCCACTTTTTCCTTCCCCTTCCAGTAAAACAAGGAATAAAAAAAAAGGACAAGGCAAGGCAAGAAGCATTTATTGAGCAGCTGGCTATGTGCCAGGCACTGGGCTAAGTGTGGGAACACAAATATAACTGAAAAGAAAGATAGTTCCTGCCACTGAGAAGCTTCCATTCTGATAGGGAGAGGCAACACACAAAAGGGAATCAAACATTTTGGGGGATTAGTGTCAAATTCTGGAGAGCAGCATAGTATGGAGAGGAACTCAGCATGGCTGGCCTGGATCCATCCTCCAAATAGAGGACCCCAAAGGCCCCACCCCCCAGTGAGAGAACTGAGGAAGTTCCACAGGGAGAAGGAAACTGAGTTGTGGTGGCCAAGTCCATGGTGAGGGGAAAGGGAGCAAAACCAAGCATCACGTCACCAAACCCAACATTGAGTTGAGTGTCCCATATACTTGGTGTTTCATCTCTGCAGAGAAAGGGGGCAGGAGTGTTCTTCTGCCTTGGATTTGGGCTCCATCATGCCTGGCCATTGGCATTCTATTTCTGTGGTTTACTGATGGGTGTTGTTTTCCTGGTTCTGCTTACATTACTCTGCATCAGTTCATATAATCTGTAAAATAAGACATTTTAAATTAGTTAAGCACAGTTGGTGCCTCTTTAGGGCTTTTTTTTTTTATCAAATCACTTCCTGATAAGCCATAATCCCTCTGAATTCTCAGAAGGGACTGACAAATCAACTGTGACTGACAGCACATTGCAACATTCTCCACCCATCTCCTGGGGAAGAGATGTCCACAGCACCCAGCCACGACGGGTGGCCTTCTTAGTCATTGAGTATGGTTCCCTTCTGATCCTCATCTCCAACTCCTGAGTAAGCCTTGGAGCTAGAATTTGCTCTTCTCCACTAGGCTACATCTAAATGATGCCAAACATCTGAAAGCTGGAGAAAAAAAAATTAGTCCGACAGTTTCCATGGTAACTGGTTCTCTGGTCCTTGCCCTAGGAGGCTGGGTCTGAGGACTCCTGCCAGGGATACTCTACATCACTACCATCACTTGGGCCACATGTTGCCCTTTACTGGGAACTCTTCCACTTGGTCACATCTGGGCAGAACCACATGGATGACTGTGTTTTCCCTTCCCCAGGAGCTGAAATCCATGTTCAGGTCTCTTAGCTCTGAGTCTGTATTCCCAAGTCGCAGGGCTCAGTGAGACTGTGTAAGAGATTGTAAACTACTATTATATAGTTTGGTTTTTTTCATATGCATAATTTAGCAAGCTAGTAACAAAATTGCTTTATTGTGCTGCCTTCTACTCTTGTTTTTTACTTTAAATGCAGTTTAAAAGTGAATTTTATTTTATGTCTTTTGTTTTCACATCACCTGCATTTTCTAGTTCCACCTTATCCCCATCCTCCTCCTAGCAAGAAAGGGAATTATAACAAAAAAGGGGAAAAAATAACAGTTCACTAAAAGTAAGCAATATACTAAAAAGTCTTCAGAGTTTCAAAGTGCAAAGAAGCAGAGAGAAGATGCCTTCTCAGATCTCTTCTTTTGGGCCAAGACTTTTGCTCACGATACTTTTATAGCACTGGTATTGAACTCACTCCTTTCTCTCCCCCTGCTCTCTTCCTTATCAAGAGGAGAAATGAAGAGAAAGAAAGTTTAATAGGATAGAATAGAGGAAAATAAATAGTTAGCAATCATAACTGTGAATGTGAATGGAATGAATTCACACAGAAAATGAAAGAGGATAGCAGAATGGAATAAAAGGCAAGATCCAACAATATGTTTTTTAAGAAACAGAAACATAAAGATTCATACAGAGTTAAAATAAGGGGCTGGAGGAAAATTTCTTGTGCCCTAGCTGATGTGTAACACAAAAGGTAGGGTAGCAATCATAATCTCAAACAAAGCAACAGCAAAAATGGGCTTAGTTAAAAGGGATGAAACTACATTTTCTTGAAACCATAGACAATGAATTGATAGTATACTGAACATATATGCACCAAATGGCATGGCATCCAAATACTTAAAAGAAAAGTTAAAATGGGTTTCAGAGAAAAATAGATAATAAAACTATTTAGTAATGAAAGACTTCAGTTCTACCCTGCCCTCAGATCTAGAAAAATTTAGCCAAAAAATAAAGAAAAAAGCAAAATAGAATTTTATATAAATTAGATATGATAGGCCTCTGGAAAATACTGAATGAAAATATAAAAGAGTATAAAAATTTCTTGGCTGTATATGACACTTTTACAAAAATTGACCATAACTTAGGATATAAAGATTTCATAGACAAATGTAGAAAAGCAGGGACATTAAATCTATGTGCTCAGGATAAAAAGACCCCCAAATTAAATGGCTTTCTCCTCAAGGAGCTTCTATACCATAAGAGAAATAAACAGTTAGCCATAGATCATACCATAAATCACAATGCAATAAAAATTATATTTAATAATATGAAATAATTAAAGTTGATTAGAGACTAAATAACTTTATTCTAAAAAATAGAACAAATCACAGAAACATCAACAAATGTCATTAAAAATAGTAACAACAATGAAATAACATACTGAAATTTCTAAGTTGCAGCCAAATTAGCCCTTGCGGAAAAATTTATATTGCCAAACAATTTCATTAAAGAATGAAAGAAAAAAAATCAATAAATTGACCATGCAGCTAAAAATAACCTTGAAAACTAACAAATTAACCGCCCCCCCAATAGACATCAAAATCCTGAAACTCAAGGAAGATATTAATTAAAAAATCTATTAATTAAAACTAGAAGCTGGGTTTTTTTTTGAGGGGGGACGAGGAATTAACCATTAGCCAATTTGATTTAAAAAAGAAGATTTGTAGAGGAAAGAAGTCAAGGACAAACTGAGTTTAGGAAGAAGTAGGGCAAGACGAAAATAAACTGGGAGTTTAATAAATGTTGAATTTGTCAAAAACATCTAACTCCTGGGAACCCTGAGTTATATTTTCTTACATTTCATCCAGAAAACTTGGCATTGTTTAGCCAAACTTGGTCTTGATGTGTTTGAGACCACAATAGATAGTTTTTAAGAGGGCTTTTGAAGAGACTATTCTGTAATGAAACTGGATGTCCTAATTGGCGATACTGACCTAGAGCTGGTCAGCCTCAGGTCCTGTCGTGCTCTTTTATCCTGACCCATTACCACTCCTCTTTCACTTTGTGCTCTGGGAGCTATAATCAAATCAATAGTATGACATTCTCATTCCTTCTGGAAAGAGTTTGTCAATGGACTGCCCCATGGCTCCACTCACTACCTTTGTGGCTCCCCAGACCAAAACTCTCTTCTTTGGCCACGATGTCCTGTGTGTGTTGTCTTCCCTCTATTAGAATATAAGCTTTTTGAAGGCAAGAATTCTCTTGCTTTTGTATTTGTAGGCATTAAAGTCTTTTCCATTCATTTAATCATTCATCCATTCATAGAGCACAAAAAGTAATCGAGAGAACATTATCATTGGCCACATTATCATTGTGGCTCTTATTATATATGCTCCAACATCTGGACACATAGCCATGGTTTACCTGGTGGTCTTTGAGGTTCCTCTCATGTGTATTAACTTCACTCTGGAGCCCATTACAGGGGTGCAGCAGCACCATGCTAACTCTGAGATGTTTTGCCAGTTGGGTCACTGATGGTTCTACCTCTGAGGTATTCCCTGTGGTAGAGGACACTATTGGAAATAGAGGACGAATAGAAAAGCTTCTCTTCTAGATGGTCTTATGGTATAGAAGCTCCTCGAGAAGAAAGTCTTTTAATTTGGGAGACTTTTTATCCTGAGCACATAAGTGTTTCATAAATACAAATTGATCTGTTATCTTAAAATTCACTCTCAAAGGACAGAATTAATGGTGCTCTTTTGGCCACATTTCATAAAGCATTGTTTTAGCTCCTATCTTTGTGGAGGAGCTCATGACCAGAAGTTCCTTTTTTTGAGGTCCACAATGATGTATCTGACTTGGAGTCCTGGCATCTTCCGCCTCCGCTGTCCTTCCAGACAACGGGCTGTGGTTTTATGGCCCCTGAGCCTTTACCTTCTTGTTTTCATTGGCCGGCATTCTGTTCCAAAGGGATGAGGCCATTGTTAGAGAACACCACCTTCCCTCTGTGGAGTGGTTTCTACCACAGATGAAGTCACTGAATCTGGGAGTTTGGGGGAGCCCCAATCTTGTACTGAATCTGACTTTTCTTTAATATGGTGGGCAAGTGCTCATCCATTCTGTGATTGAGGACTTCTAGTAAGAAGAAACCCACTGCATTGTAAAGATCAGTGTCTAGGAGTCACAGGACCTGAGTTCAAATCCCACCTCAATCACTTACTTCTGTGTGGTGGCCGTGGGTAAATCTCAACCTCTTTGGACTTCGGTTTTCTTTACGATGAGGTGGTTGGCCTAGAGAGCCTCTGAGGGCCCTTACAGCTCTAGACCAAGGATCCTGTGATCTTCTTAAGGCTGCCCATTTTATTCTAGAGCAGCTCTAATTATTTAGAATTGTTTTCCCTATTTTGAGACAAAGTCTGCCTCTTGGCAACTCCTTCCTGCACTCCACCCCCATCACCTTCATTCCCTTTGCAAGCAGAAATAATTCAATCTAGGGCCATAGGTTCAGAGATTTTGGATATCATCTAGTCCAGGCTTCTTATTTTACAGAAGACCAATCTGTACCAGAGAGGCTAAGTTACTTTCCCAAGGTCACTCAGCTAATAAATGGTAGAGTAAGGGTTAGGATCCAGGTCCCACCCTCACCTCCAAATTCAACCCTCAGTTTCCTTGGGCTCTGTCTTCAAGGAATTCACAGCCTAGTAGGTGAGATGACAAACACACAGGTAGGGACAGAGTATTGAAGGAGTCCAGAAGGAGTCTCAGCCAGTTAAGGATGATGCAGGGAAGGTTCTTTAAAGAGATGAGTTTGGAGCTAGAATTGAGGGATAGACAAAATTTTGGCAAGTGGATCTGGGGAAAGGAGAGCAGAGATAGGGGAGGAGAGCATGTCTGGGAAAGCCAGAAATAATGGAATTCTAGAATATGAAAACTAGAAAGATCTTGGAGATCCTTTGCTTCAAACCTCCCATTTTCAAATGTAAGTTTTCTTAGCACCCCTTTTTTTTAAACCTGATGATCATTTCTGGAGACTCCTCCATCCGTTCTCTGCTTTTCCTTCTTGTCCTCCATATTAAACTCTCCCTTGAAGCAAAGAGAAATTAAGCACCATCCACTGAAATGGTGATCATATATGACAATGTGGACAGCATCCTAGCCCAGAAATCCCCCACATCTTTGCCTTGAGGGATATAAACCTCCCATGTTATCTATGAGGAACTAAGCCTCAGAGGTGACATACCCAAGATCACATCGAGTTTTTTGGACACTTTTGTCCAGACCTTAAAGTTTGGTTGGAGCATGGGATACATTAAAAGACAGTAGTGGGATAGGAATCGCAGAATAGGCAGAGATAGCAGAAGTTATTTTTATTATCATCATTGTCGTCATCTAGTCCTACTTCCTTCCTGAAGTTTGTGTCTCATATAGAACATTCCAAACTGTCAGCCAGCCAGACTCAAGACCTCTAGCGATGGCAAACTCACTACATTCCAAGGCTACTGATTCCAATTTCTAGACAATCCCAATTGTTAAAAATTGCTTCCTCTTATTCAGTTAAAATCTGCCTCTCTGGTGCTTCTGTCCATTGGTCCTACTTCTGCTTTTTGGGCTCAACAGAGTAAATTTAATGCTTTTTTGACCAGGACAATCCAGGGGTGTACTGGTAAATGTATAAACTATTTAAAAGCTCAAAAAAGAAGGGGCATGCAACATACCTTTAAGTTTAATCTTCATTATTAAACTTTTCTCTATCATTCTCTTAAGACTAGACAATCAAGAAAATAATAAAGCAAGCCCTCATTTGTGGAATTGTCCATTTCTTAGATTTAAATGCTCACACTGAAAGTTTAGCCATCAACTGTTATGAACAGGTTTATGCTCTCTCCAGGACATCCCTGCCAACCCTTTAAATATAAGAACATAGAACATATCCTCGAACTTTCATAGCTCCCTTCTTCCTTCTCACCCAGGACTTCTCACCTCAGATCAGAGATCGAGAGCTGGAGGGGACCCAATAGGCCCTTTAGTTCCACCTCCCCATTTTACAGATGAGGAAACAAAAGCCTAGGGAGATGAAGTGATGCCATGGTCACATTGCATCAGAGGGAGGATTGAAGCCTATGCCCCTTCTTCTTTTGACTAACTCCATCTGATCTCTTTACCGTCCTAGTGGCCCAGCTTTCAGTGTATTCCATCTTATTGATGTGCTTCCTAAACTGTCTTCAAGACTCAAAATGAAATCCGACTAGGACAGAGTCCGGCAGGAATCAGCTCTTTTGTCTAGACACAGTCAGAAGAGGTTGGATTCCAATTCCAATTCATTTACTCGCTAGTGTGACCCTGGTCTTGTCTGGGCTTCAGGTTCCTCATCTGTAAAATGAGGAATTGGATTTGATGTCTTCTGAGATCCCACTTCCAGCTCCAAATTAATAATTTTTCCCCAGAACTATTATACTTTTTTTTGTTTTGTTTTTTAAACCCTTGCCTGCTGCCTTGGAATCAATACTGTATATCGGATCCAAGGCAGAAGAGTGGTAAGGGCTAGACAATGGGGATTAAGTGACTTGCTCAGGTTCACACAGCTAGGAAGTGTCTGAGTTTAGATTTGAACCCAGGACCTCCCATCTCTGGGAATGGCTCTCAATCCACTGAGCCACCCAGCTGCCCCCAAACCATTATGCTTTTAATATTTTTTCAATTACATAAAAACGTTTTAACCTCTCCCTTCCCTTCCCCTAAATGTCAGGCAATCTGAAATAGATTTTACATGTGCAATAATATAAAACTTTTTCCCATATTAGTCATTTTCTGAAAGAAAACCAATGATTTTTTAAGAGAAAAAATTTTTTTTTATCCACCACATCATACACTTGATTCCTATTGGACTTGGAGGTTCACCAACCTCCCTCCCCTTTCCAGACTTTTTTTTTCTCACATAAACTCAATTTTGTAAACATTTCTTACATGCCTTTTATGTGCCAGACCCTGGAGATACATAGACAAAAAAAAAAAAAAATTAAATAGTCCCTGCCCTCAAGGAGCTTATATTCTGTTAGTATAAAGGGACAGACACTCTCCATGTCTACCTTCTCTGCACTTGGAACATTCACTTATCAAGCCCAAGTTAGCCCTTTTCTCTTCATCAGACTTAATTTGAGTTGATTCTTCCTATCATTAATTGTTTGTTGTTTTTTTTTTAACTTGGTCCCTCCCCTACAAAATGGGAAGTAGAAGGACCCACCTCAGAGGAGGGGGGCGCTGGCGTAAGGCGGGCCAAGCCACAGAGGGGGCCCTTTAGGCAGCGGGCAGTGGAGTTCCATTGAAGGTTTTGAGCCATGCAGACCTGGCCAAGCCTGCTTGTGCGACCTGGCCATAAGCCCCCCGGGCAACCTTTCCTTCCTTGAGAGTAAGGTGTGTCCTGGTGACGCCCAGGGGGGAGGGGAGCGGCCATTTGGTTTTTCGGAGCACGTCTAGCTGTCCGGTACCTGGTGGCAGTGAGTCAGCAGGGCTGATAAGAAAACACACCCCAAAAGGGAAGTTGAGCAAAATGCTCTTCTTTCTCAAGGTGGGAGGACGTTGCAGAAGTCCGTGTCTCTGGAGATGCAGCCCGATAGCCCCTCACCACACAGGCTGCCCAATCTGGACCTTAAGTCCACTTTGATGGTGTCCAAACACCTCCGAAAAGCAAACTCTAAAAAGGCAGAGAGCCTCGTTTCCATTCCCATTCGGGCTGCTCAGCGCCGCTAGAGAAAGGCAAGGCATCAGGATGGTTTCTTCCGCTTTAAATTTATTCCACAGCATCCTATTTGGGCTTTCCCGGCTGCCCCACCGCCCTTCTAGTCTCCTGCTAGCCGCTCCAGCACCCAGTAGGGGCTTTAAGTGCCCGCTGACTCGGCTCCCTTTCTTATCCCGCCCAAGGGACCCTTCCAAACCCTTTTGCCTCTTCTCAAGTCCTCCATCGCATTCCATCTCCTGCACACCGAGCGGAGGGCTCGACCTCTTACACCGTCAAGATGAGAGAAGTTCCTTCCTTTCTCCTTCTCTTCCCCTCCTTCCTTTTCAGTATCAGCCACTCCTCTCTCCTTCCTCCCTGGAGAAGAATGCATTAGTGCCCCCCATTTTGCCATATCCCCCACATTTATTACTTTCTTTCACTGGCATATTGGTCAATCTGATAGGTGTGTGAGGTGGTGCCTCAGAATGGTTTTAATTTTCATTTCTCTAATCAGGAGTGATTTAGAACATTTTTTCATATAATTATTGATAACATTTCTTCATCTGAAAACTGCTTACTGATATCCTTTGGCCATCTGGCAATTGGAGAATGGCTTGTATTCTTATAAATTTGCCTTAGTTCTCTATAAATTTGAGAAATGAAACTTTTATCAGAAAAATTTATTATAAATTTTCTCCCACTTGTTCCCCTTTCAATCTCATTTACATTGATTTTGTTTGTACAAAACCTTTTTAATTTAATGTAGTCAAAATTACTCATTTTACATCTTGTAATGTTTTCTGTCTCGTTTGGTCATAAATTCTTCCCTTCTTCATAGATCTGAGAGGCAAATTATTCTATGTTGTCCTTCTTTACCTATAGCGATCATCCTTTATATCTAAATCATATACCCATTTTGACCTTATCTTGGTCTAGGGTGTGACAGATATCGTAGTTTATCTATATGTAGTTTCTGCCATGCTGTTTTCTAGTTTTCCCCATAGTTTTTGCCAAATAATGAGCTTTTATCTCAAAAGCTGGGATCTTTTGGCTTTTTAAACACTAGATTGCTGAGGTCATTTACCCCTAATATGATTCATCCATTGATCCACCATTCTATCTCTTAGTCAATACCAGACTGTTTTATGATTACTGCTTTATTTAAGATCTATTACTGTAAGACCATCATCCTTCACATTTTTTTCACCAGTTTCTTTGATATTTTTGACCTTTTGTACTTCCAGTGAATTTTGTTATTATTTTTTCTAGTTCTATAAAATTGTTTTTTGGTAATTTTATTGGTAGGGCATTGAATAAATTAATTTAGGTAGAATTGTCATTTTTATTATTTTAGCTCAGCCTACCCATGAGCAGTTAATGTTTTTTCCAGTTGTTTAGATCTTGATGGGCAAACTATGGCCCAGCCCGTGGGCCAGATGCAGGCCCCCTGAAATGTTCTATCCTGCCATGCGACATTATTCCTAAACTTATGAATACAATGAATAGGATATAATACAATAAAACTTCGAAAGCATTGCCTTAGAAATAGACTGACAGATGAGCATTTCCTTTCCTTTGGCCCCCTCTTTAAAAAGTTTGCCCATCAATGGTTTAGATCTAACTTTATTTGTGTGAAAAATATTTTGTAATTGTGTTCATATAATTTATCTTGGCAAATATATTCCCAAGTATTTTATATTGTCTAAAGTGTGGCAAATATATTCCCAAGTATTTTATATTGTCTAAAGTGATTTTAAATGAAATTTTTCTTTCTATCTCTTGCTGCTGAACTTTGTTGGTAATATATGGAAAAGTTGATGATTTATGTGGGTTTATTTTGTATCCTGTAACTTTGCTAAAGTTATTATTTCAACTAGGTTTTTAGTTGATTCTCTAAGTATACCATCATACCCCCATAGAGTGATAGTTTAGTCAACTTCAACTCCTTCAATTTCTTTTTCTTCTCTTATTGCTAAAGATAGTGTTTCTAGTATAATATTAAATAATAGTGGTGATAATGGGCATTCTTGCTTCACCCCTGATCTTATTGGGAAAGCTTTCAATTTTATTACAACTGATATTTGCTGATTGTTTTAGATAGATAATCCTTATTATTTTGAGGAAAGGCCCATTTATTGCTTTCTAGTGCTTTTAATAGGAATGGGTGTTGTATTTTGTTGAAGGCTTTTTCTGATCCTTTGAGATAATCATGTGATTTCTGTTAGTTTGGCTATTGATACGGTCAATTATGCTGATGGTTTTCCTAATATTAAACCAGCCTTGTATTCTTGGTATAACTTCCACCTGGTCATAGTAAATAATCCTTGTGATATATTGTGATGGTCTCTTTACTAGTATTTTATTTAAGATTTGTCATTAATATTCATTAAGGAAATTGATCTGTAATTTCCTGTTTTGGGTCTTCCTGGCTTAGTTATTAGCTCCATATTTGTGTCATAAAAAGAATTTTGTAGGACTCCTTCTTTGATTATTTTGCTAAATAGTTTGGATAGTATTGGGATTAATTGTTCTTTAAATGTTTGATAGAATTCACTTGTGAATCCATTAGGCCTGGAGATTTTTTCTAAGGGAGTTTATTGACAATTTGTTCAATTTCTTTTTTCTGAGATAGGATTACTAAGTATTCTATTTCCTCTTTTGTTAATCTGCAATTAATCTGGCAATTTTTGTAAATATTCATCCATTTCACCTAGGTTGTAAGATTTATTGTCATATAATTGGGCAAAATTGCTCCTAATGATT
This sequence comes from Gracilinanus agilis, assembly GCF_016433145.1. NCBI lineage: Eukaryota > Metazoa > Chordata > Mammalia > Didelphimorphia > Didelphidae > Gracilinanus > Gracilinanus agilis. Next base: position 684,641,273 of record NC_058131.1, read on the forward strand.
GCTTTAATTTCTTCTTCTTCTTTGGTGGTGAATTCACCCTTTTCATTTTTGATACTGCTAATTTGATTTTCTTCTTTCCTTTTTTAAAATCAAATTAACCAATGCCCTATCTATTTTGTTTGTTTTTTTATAAAACTAACTCCTAGTCATATTTATTAGTTCAATGGTTCTCTTTCAATTTTGTTAATATCTCCTTTGACTTTTTTCCCAATTTAGTCTTTAATTGGTGGTTTTTAATTTGTTCTTTTTTTTAGTTTGTTTGGGTGTTTTTTTTAGTTGCATGCCCAATTCATTGAACTTCTTTTTCTCTATTTTATTATTGTAAGTATTTAGAGAAATAAAATTTCCTCTAAATACCTCTTTGGCTGTATCCCATAAATTTTGATATGCTGTCTCCTCATTGTCATTCTCCCTTAATGAAATTATTGTTTCCATAATTTGTTTTTTGACCAGACTTTTTTTTAGCAGTAGATTGTTTAGATTCAAATTAATTTTTGATTTGTTTTTCCATGGACCCATATTGATTATAATTTTTATTGCATTATGATCTGAAAAGGATTTATTTATTACTTCTGCTTTTCTGTATTTGCCTCTGAAGTTTTTAGTGCCCTAATACATGGTCAGTTTTTGTGTTTTCAATTTTCTCTAGAGATCTATTAGTTCTAACTTTTCTAAAATTCCATTCATTTCCTTCACTTCTTTCTTATTTATTTTTTGGTTTGATTTATCTAGATCTGAAAGGAGGAAGTTAAGGTCCCCCACTAGTATAGTTTTACTGTATATTTCTTCCTGAAGTTCATGAAATTTCTCCTTTAAAAAATTGGAGGCTATATTACTTGGTGCATATATGTTTAAAATTGATATTATATCATTATCTATGGTACCTTTTAGCAAGATGTAATTTCCTTCCTTATCTGTTTTAATTAGATCTATTTTTGCTTTAGCTTTGTCTGAGATCTCCTGCCTTATTTTACTTCAGATGATACATAATAAATTTTTCTCTAGCCCCTTACCTTTACTCTCTGTGTGTGTCTTTCTGCCTCAGATGTGTTTCTTATAAACAACATATGTGTATTCCCATCCATCTTATTTCCCTTTTTTTGATCCTGCACTTTCTCTTTTCACCGTGTCCCTCCAAACAAGTGCATTGATTTTAATCACTCTCCCCAATTCCCCATCCCTTATATTACTGCCCTCCCCATCTCCCCTGTCTTATTCCCCTCTTACTTCTCTCAAATATGATATAGGATTCTGTACCCCAATGAGTCTTGTTATTTTCTCTCTGAGCCAATTCCAATAAGAGTAAGGTTTAAGCACTGCCAGTCACCATCCTCATCCTCCCTTGCACTGAATAGTTATTTTGTTAACTCTTTAGGTGGTATAATTTACTCTGTTTTATATCTTTCTTACCTTTTCTCTCAATGCAATCCTCTTTTTCATCCCTTGTTTTTTTGTGTTTTTGTTTTTTTTTGGCATATCATATCATTCTAAACCACTTATTCCTGTACCTTCTGTTTATATATACTCATTTTTGTTTGTTTTAAATAGAGGAGATCTCAGTGTATTCTAGAATTTATCCCTATGAACGGAATGAAAGAATAGTGTGGATTGAGTTTAGTTCTTAAATAATGAGCCATTATGAAGATGAAAGCAGAGACGTGTTGAAAAGATCTAGAGATTTTAGTGGACTGCAAACCCAATGTATGTCAATAGTGTGATGTTTGTTAAAAAAAAGTTTAATACATTGACAGACATACTTCTGTCTGTCCTGCTGTACTGTATTCTGGTCAGATCATCTGGATACCTCCTAAAGAAAACCACTACAATAGTGGAAGGCTTCAAGATTGAATCATATAAAATAAATAAAATCAATTTCAAAAAATCAAATTCTATGAAAGTTAGTGAGAAAGGAAACTTAGGAGGCCCATGATAATTCTCACCAAGTATTTGAAGGGCTGTCATGTGGGTAAGAGATTAGATTTGTTATGCTGAGCCTGAGAGGGTACAAATAGAAGCAATGGATGGAAAGTACAGCTAGACAAATGTAAAGAAAAGCTTCCTAATAATTAGAGCTGCCCATGAATGAAATGAACTGCCATGGAAGGTAGTGGAAGTTTTCAAATTTGCTTGACTTCAATGACCCCTTTGTTGGGTTTATTGTGTAGTCACTTCTTAGGTAGGTTTAAGTATAGGTTGGCCTCAATGGTGGCCACTGAGATTACATTTAGCTCTTTGATTCCATGTCTGGTTCTGAATACTTTCTGATCATTAGCATTTTCTGTCTCACTAAGGCTAACTATAAAAGATGTGCTTTGGCACAATTATGAAAATGGATGTCGAAATGTATTCATGGCAATTTCCAATCTTCTACTGAAGGTCCTTCCCCATTCCTTGGTACCTATCCCTGTTCCATGTCTAGAGAACCTTGCTTTAAGTTAGCTGTCAGTTAACTTTCATTAAGGTTATGTATCTTCTATGAATTAAATAAAAGATTTAAAGCACTGAAAACCTTAGAGAACCAGATAGCAGCCCAAAATGTTCTCCCTCTTCCAACATCTGCCTCTTGTAATCTTTCACTTTTGTCCTAGATTCATGGAGTCATTTCTGAGGGTTGGAGAGTTGATTGGGTTCTTCTGCCCATTCCTCAATACTTAACAGCAAATGGATATTTACTTTATAAACTGTTTCATGGCAAGTACCAATAAAAGGTAACAGCAAGAGCTCAGTCCATTTATTCTAGTGGATTTTATTGAAGGATGTGAGTTATTGAAACATCTAAGCTACAGCTGGTTTAATGCAGATGAATGACAGTTACAAAGGGTGTCCAAACAGCCAAAGCTTCTTTGGGTATTACCAATCCTTCCTGGTTCACTGCTCCTTTTATGCCTCCTTTCTGGCTCATACCATGGCTCTGGACCTGGCCTGGGTTTTTCCCTTTTCCCTCTAGGCTTTCTCTCTTCTCCAAATTCTTTTAAAGATTAGAACACTCGTTGGCCATGGCTGGATGCTTGAGGTTGGACAGTCCTTTCTATATTCACAATGGGTCTTTGAGGCAGTTTGGTCTTCATTAGCCTCAAACGTGGGCACCTATGGGCTGGGGTGGAACCTCTGGCTCCTCATTAACCTAAAAATGACAAACTGTTGGTGTTTGGACAGCCCTGTTTTATCTCAGGAGGAGAAGTCTGCTCAGCGAGGGCACTGCCTGTGATCCTGGTGATGACTGACCAGAGGCTCTGAGAAGTGGCTGGGTAGGAGGGCAGGCAAACTTTTTGCAGAAGTTACAGAGAACGTGACCTTTAGCATGTAACCTCGTGAGGTTTCAAATGACTGCTGCAGAGGAATCTGTTGTCTCTTAACATGCAAGAAAGTGTGAAAGGGGGAGAGAGAGAGAGAGAGAGAGAGAGAGAGAGAGAGAGAGAGAGAGAGAGAGAGAGAGAGAGAGAGAGAGAGAGAGAGAGAGAGAAAGAATAAGCTGGCCTCTGATATTCATATTTCTTCCACTTAATGAAAGGAGTCTCCCTCAGGAGCCTGCCCTGGCAGCTTCAATAGAAAAGAAGTATCAATGGTTTCAAGGCAGAAAAATAAAGACTAGGCAATGAATGTTAAGTGACTTGCCCACGGTCACACAGCTAGGAAGTGTCTGAAGCCAGCTTTGAACCAGAACCTCCTGTCTCCAGGCCTGGCTCTCAATCCACTGAGACAACCAGCTACTCCTTTCAAAATGGTACTTTTATTATCCCCATTTTACAGACAAGGACACTGAGGCTCAGAATGGTTAAATGACTTGCCCAAGGTCACACAGTTAATAAGCATCAGAGGCAGGACTTGAACTTAGGTCTTATTGGCTGTAAATCTAGTGCCACCTGAGTTACACCTAACTACCTATGGACAAAAGCTATCCTGATTCTCTCGCTCCCGCCCTACTAAGGTCCTGCCCCCTGGAAATTACCTTGTCTTTAATTTCTTGCACACACCTCTCTCTCTCTCTCTCTCTCTCTCTCTCTCCTCCACTCCCATGTGTTATCTCTGGCCCAAGCCTCTGTGCTTCCCTTTACTTATCCTCCTCCACAGATTGACATATTGCATGTACTCTCTGTTCCTAGCCCTATCCCTTTTCCACTTCTATAGAACTCTTCCTCTTCCTCCTCTTCCCTTCCTGAAACCTTGGGAACACTTTCATTCTATTGAAACTGCAAAAATTCTCAGTTTAAGAGCCCACCCAAGTCCAGGAGAGAAGTCGCCCTCTTTTGGGATAAAACTCGATGCTGTAGCACTGCAGGTTGGGCCAGAGGGAAATGTGACTCCAAAGCCTGGGCGCTGCCTGGGGTGGCTTCTGGTCACGTCTACAAGAACTTGGGCTTCTGGTTTTATCCAGCCCCTGGACCCATCCTGCAGAGAAGCTGTATTACCATCTTGGTAAATGGATTCAATTCTGGAACTGCATATTCCAGAGTCCTGTCTTATCAGGTCAGCCTTATCAACATGGAGAGAAAGTGGTCTCCTAGATTGCGTGATTTCAAGGGCTCAGAAGTTTTCTCTTCTACCCTATCTCCAATCATTCTCTATCCACTCCATTGACAGATGCCTAAATTACACAGTTAGATATGAATTCCTTTGGTTTAAGGCTTCTAGCCCATATTCAAATACGCTTCCACTAGAGGAATTCCTAAGTAAGCCTTTTTTGCCCATTAATGGTGTGAATACATTCATCAGTCCTTCCCTGAGTTTTGACAGGGGGAGGAGAGAAAGTAGATCACCAAAGCAATCCGTGTTGGCCAGAATGAGGAAGAAGAGGTCACTACCAAGCACAGAACAGCCCCGCTTCTGGACTTCTTTGCTGTGAAGTGCAGTCCCTATGCCAAGGCTGCTCCTTCCACAGAATGGGCTGGCTGACCCACAAGGCACCAGGCTAGCCTGGTAGAAGTAGGAGCAATCACTGTTGAGTTCTCCTTGTGTCCTGGAGAGATGGAGAAAAAAGCTGAGAAAATCCTGCTCTGGGCAGAGGAAAGCCTGATGACCTACTCAGTGTGCCAGGAAGTCTGCCAGCAATTAAAGTTGTTCAGATATAGGAAAGGGTTAATATGGCCTTGACTTTGGACACCCAGAACTGGCCCCTTCAGACTCCCAATCAGTGACCCATTGGCCTTCTCTCTCCTTATTCATTGGTAAATCCTGAATGGGGCACCCAGGGGCACTTTGGGACCCACCAAGACGGTTGTATGCAGTTAAAGGAGATAACTTTCCATGTTTCTTCAAACCATAATGTTATCTTTCATCCACATTGGGCCGATATCAGGGAAAGAGAATAGAGAAGTGCTCAGAAGGGGTTATCAGGGAGGTAGCTGGTGCATCCCTCTTGCAGAGGCAGGGGCTCCTTCGGTGGTTTTTTCTGTCCTTGTGATTCTAATTTAACAGATAAAGAAACTGAGGCAGGATGATTCCTCATTAGAGTTCAACTGAAATTTGAGGGTTCCTGAATTAGAAATACATCACAGAATCACAGAATCAGATCCACAACTGGACCGAACATTACTCATCACTTAATTTGACTCCCCCCATTTAAAGATTCAGAAACTGAGGCTACGAGAGTGACTTGCTCAAGGTTGTTTCGTTAGTGTGCATCAGAAGTGGGATTTGAATCCAGGACCTGTCTCTGGAACTACTGGGGTAAATGTTTAGAGCTACAAAGACAGAAATGGGGCAGTCCCTGACGTATGTAGGTATATTATATGTATGATGTATATATGTTATACAGAAATATATGCAAAATAAATACAAATAATTTGGACCCGGCGCAGAGGAGGCTCCAGCAGGAGGGAGAGCTCAGGAAATCCCCAGTGTTGGAGGTGATGACTGAATTTTGAAAGAAACTAGACATTCTGAGAGTGCAATGGAGGAGAATGTGTCCACGCTTGGGGCACAGCCTGTGCAAAAGTGAGGAAAGGGGAGATGAAGGAAGATGAATAAATGAATGACTCTGAATGTGGGCTGATGGACAAAACCAATGAATCAATGGTGACTAAGTACTTGTCTGGATAGCATGCTAGGTCCTGGGATTGCAAATACAGAAAGTTAGACAGCCCTCGCCCCACGGAGTGAGAGCCAAGAGGGGAGTCCCAGGGCTGACGAGCAGGCATGGCATCCCCTTGCCAGAAGTGACGGTGATAGTGATATTATTACTGTGCCCAGCGAAAATGACCCGGGAAGAATAGCAGGAAAGTCCATTGGGCGGGACAAGAGAAAAGTAATGGGTCAGGAAGGTTGGAAGTGTTGAGTGGATCCGGGCTGTGAAGGGCCATCTTCTGTGCAGTGGACCATGGGATTTAGTGATGGAAGACGGGGTGGGTTGGAGGCTGCTCACATCGCTTGAGAAAGCCAATGGTTAAATGTTCAGCGGGAGCATTTATGCCCCGGAAAGGAGCAAAGCTTATAAATCAGGGCTTGATTTATTTATCTTGTTGATTGTCTAGATTTGAGAAAGCCATTGGGAAAATGTTAATAATGCAGACGAATGTCCCTTGGGCCTTCTTTTTCCTTCCTTTTTCTGGAGAGCTGGTGGTTAAACACTGACCAGCCCGTCTCTGGCTTGCAGGAATCTAAGAGATCATCCAGCCTAAAACTCTCATTTTGTAGTGGCGGGATCTGAGCAGGAGAGAGGAAGTAACTTGCCACCCCCCCCCCCCACCCCCCCCCGGTCACACAGCCTGTTAGGGTTGAGATTTGAAGCCAAGGGCTGAGGATCTGAGGTCGGGACTCCTGCGAGGGTCACCAGCTTGGCACGGGGCTCTTCCCAGCTTCTCCGGGCTCCCCCCGCACAGGGGGTGTCTCTGGCCACAGAACTCTGTTGGGGGCGAGGTGGGGCGGGTGTCTGCCGTAATCCAGACTTTGTTCTCTTCGAGCGCAAGAACAAGGCCGAGGTCACGCTCACTCGCGTGTCCTCGCATGTGGAGGTGCCCCTTGGGTGGAGAAGGGCCTCCTGTTGGTCCCGAGCCAGCGCCCTGAGGCCACAGGATGGGCGAGAAGAGGGAAGGTGGAAGCGGTGCCAGCCTGAGCCGGCTCTGGAGCGCTTCCGACCTGTAGTCCTTCGGCTGCTTAGGAAAAAGTGAAAAGGCCAACGAAGTCAGCCTCACTTTCCTCCGGGGGTCCGAAGCTCAGAGAGGGGGAGGGCCCGGCCCGAGGTCTGGGGCACAATCCGAACTCGGGTCTTCCCGATTCCCCGGCTTGTGGTGCTCTTTCTCTTGTACCGTGCTGCCTCCACAGGGAGCTCTCCCCGGGGAGAGGAGGGCTCGGCTGCCGGAGGAGCCCGTGGAGGGACCCGATTTAGGCTGGGGCTGGGGGGCCTGGGCTCCCCCGAGGGGCACGAGCCCTTTGAACGAGCGAGCGCCCGTCTCTCCGTGTCTGCAGGATGGAGAATCTCTTAGTGAATCGCTTCATGCACATGTTCCAGTCTTCCTGGAGCGACTTCGCAGACTTCGAGAAGATTTTTGTCAAGATCAGTAACACCATTTCCGGTAGGCTGCTGGGGCGGGGCGGGGCGGGGCGGGGCACTTCCTCCCTCTCTGGGGAACCCGGAGGCAGTTTCCTCCCTTGGACACTGGAGGGTCCGGACAGGACCTGGGAGATGGGATGGGCGGGGCCAGGAGAGCCTCCGCGCCAATCCCCGTCTTGGCTCAGCAGAGCTTCTTTGCTTTGCTTTTTTGGCCAAAACCTCTCTACCAAGTTCTCCAGGCTGGGACTTGGGGCTGTGCTGTCTTTGCTCCTTTTTAAGTGATGAAAAGCAGTGGTTTTCCCAAAAAAGAACCATGGGCGGCCCGAGACCGGCTCAGAGCCCCCCTCCCAGCCCTTACTGTGTGTGAGTGTGTGTGGATAGACAGATGGACAGGCAGGCAGATATATGCAAGTATGAATCTACCTCTGTGTGTGTGTGTGTATATGCATATATATAATACACAGATAATATGTATAATATATAAATTATATGTATAAATGCATAAACACATACCCCAGTCAGGGGAGGAAGTTCTCCCATTGGGCCGCTGGGCAAGAGAGGTGGATGATGGGAGAAATGCCCTCAGGTGTGCGTGGAGAGGGGGAGGGGAGCAGGCCCCCCTCCCCCAGGCGTGCCATAGGTTTGCCAACACGGGTCTCTACTGTGGTCTCATAGAGAATTCCTTGATGAGGAAACTCCTTCTGCCGGTGTAGACGGTCCCCTTCTCTGGTCACCTTCTCTGCAATGGAGTCTCAGGGAGTGGCCTAAAGTTCTGAGAGGTTGGGGGACTTACCTGAAGTCACCCAGGCAGTAGGTGTCGGAGGTGAGACTTGAACTTGGGTCTCAAGATCAGAAACTGTTCCATTAAAACAAACCAACCAAAAACCTCTTACCTTCCATCTTAGAATAATATATACTGATTCTAAGGCAAAAGAGCAGCAAGGGCTGGGCAATTGGGGTTGAGTGACTTGCTCAGGGCCACCCTGCTAGGAAATGTCTGGGATCAGACTTGAATCCAGGACCTGCCAGCTCCAGGCCTGGCTCTGTCCACTGAGCCACCCAAGCTGACTCCTGAACAGTTCCGTTTTTGACTTTATATCTCCAGCATCTGGCACAGTGCTTGGCACACGAGAGGTGCTTTAGTAAATGCTGGCTGACTGATAAAGACCCAGAGTCGAGATCAGAAATGTGGCTATAGCTGGCCAGAAGGGCTGGTTCTGTACCCTTTCCCTACCAAGGGTTTCAGTCCCCTGAAGGGTCAAGAAGAGAGTTTGGGTCACGCTTCTCTTGGGACAGGTTGGGACCCCCCTGGGGCTCTGGAGCTGAGGGTCTGCGCCACCGCCTCAGCGGGATGACTCAGAGTCGGCTCTATGGGATTACCATGCGGGTCCTGACCTAAACTCCTGGAGAATTCCCCCAAACCAGCCCAGAAAGATGCAGACGTCTGGGTTTCTTTGTATCACTAACAAGGGAAGTCCCACTGGACTAGCATCGATCTGCTCCCAGATGGTGGGGCTCTCGGGGAGCTGAGCTGGGGTGCGAGGAGTCACGCCGCTGCCATTTACCCCGTAGAGTATGTCATGCAGCACTGGCAAGAGGACTTCATGTTCGGCTACCAGTTTCTGAATGGATGCAACCCAGTCATGATCCAGAGGTGCACCAAGATCCCCGAGAAGTTGCCAGTCACCACAGAGATGGTGGAGTGCAGCCTGGAGCGGCAACTCACCTTGGAAGAGGAGGTCCAGGTAGAGGCACCTTCCTGCCTTCCCTTCCTCTGATGTCGCCTCTCTTGGGCCAATGACGGCTTTATTTTCCTCTTTGTATCCTCTCACCATGTGCCTGTCCAGAACAGAATTGTTTGACTGCTTCAGCCATGTCTGACTCTCAGTGACCCCACTTGGGATTTTCTTGGAATGATGTTATAAAAAAGCAAAATAATAATTTATATTTCCATAGCACTTTAGAGCTCACACAATGCTTTCCCTACATCTAGTCCTGTGGGATTAGGTAGATGAGTATTAATAGCACCCCCATTTTGTAGATGAGAACTCTCTAGGACGTCCTGTGCCCGGGGATTTGTCTCGGGATTTCTAGGAGGCTGACGGCGTGGACCTGCTCGCTTATTTTCAACATCTCCTGGCTCCCCCCTCAGTTTGGCAGTTGATATTTCTGTTAGCTAGTCCCTGGGGTTCTTGATAGTGGCTGACAGCAGCAGCCTCAGCTTTTGGCATCCCATTCTTGAACCACCCAACGCTATCAGAGAAGCGCAGGTGAGCCCGACCTGGCCTCACAGGCACCCAGTGATAAGCCTGGGGCACTCTCATACAGAACACTCAGGCCATAAGCCAGTAAGTGCCTAGCACATGCCAGGCACAGCCGGGTATATAAAGAAAGGCACGTGAACTCTCCTGGAGCTGCCAGTCTGATGGAGGAGACAGTCTACAACAACTATGGACAAGCAAGGCGTAGACAGGATCAACAGGAACTAACCAACAGAGAGAAGGCGCTTAGCATTAAGGGGTATCGGGAGAGGCTGCTTTTGGTTTCTTGCCTCTAGATGATTGGATTTTATTCTTTCGTGGGAAAGGCTTCTTGTAGAAGGTGGGATTCTAAATGGAACTTAAAGGAGGCCTCAGACACGAGGAGAGAGAGCATTGGAAAATGGGGGTCAGCCAGAGAAAATGACCGGCGAAGGGAGATGGCTAGCTTGTTTGATTGGATCACAGAGTACCAGAGAGAGGGAGAAGGCTTGTGAGACGTAAGAAGGTTAGAAAGGAGCAGGGGAGATGGTGATGAAGGGCTTTTTGGGGAGCCATCAGTGTTTATTGAGTTGGTGGGGAGGAGATGACTTGGTGAGTCCTGCCTTTAGGGAGTAGACTATTGGGACCAACTTTAGGCGGGAAAATCAGGACCAGGAGGCGAAAGCCACAGACTAGAAGATTTCTACACTTTTGAACAATGAATACTGCCCAACAATGGGACATACTCCATCCCTGGCAGTGGTCAGGCAGAGGAAGAGACCAGGCGACATTTTCTCCTATTTTCAAGAATTTTAGGAAGGAATGAAGTTCAGGACTGTTCTGCTGTGAGGAAAGGAAGCAGGAGAGCTCCTGCCTCACATGTTAAAATAATGCCCCAAAGTTTACAAAGTAGCTTTCTCACAGTTATTCTTTGAGGTAGCCAATGCAGGTTTTATTAACCCTATTTTACAGATGAAGAAACGTAAGACTCAGTGAACATAATGACTTACATGGACACAGTTAGGAAGTGTCAAAGCTGGGATTTGAACCCCAGGCTCCTGACGCTGAGTCCTTTGGACTTTCCAATTAGACCATCTTGCTTCTGGGAAAATAAAACTCACCCTCTCAGAGAAACCTAAGAGCTCCCTGAAGCTTTTGATAAAAGCAGCCAATTAGCCCCTTTTACCATATTTAACAAGTCCATAGATGCCAGTTATCTGAAGTGCCCAGAACTCAATGCAATGTGCCAGCTATGGTCTGAGCAAGGCAGAGGACAGACAGGAAGAATCACTCCCCAGGTCTTGGACACGGTACTGCCTTTTTGGCCACCTACATGATCTCCCAAAGTCTCCCACAGGATTGGTGTGGGGAAGAGGGGTGAGAAGGCAGGACAGGGATAGTGGGGGTGTTGGCAGATGAGCTCCTCCCATTCTCTGTCAAGTTAGGGTTCTGCTTGAACATTTTGGGGATGAGGGAGAGTGAGATGGAGAGATTAGTCTGACCCAATACTGGTCCATTGGCCAAGATTCATTATTATTGGAGTCAGCCAACTTTTGAGGTTGCATCTAGGCTGAGGAGAAGTTGAAGAAATGGCTTCTTGTTGAGAACACGCACCTCTCTCCCATCATACTGAAAACTGCACGTGCTGTGAGATGCAGTCACTGACATTGCTAGTTTTGCTAGACTGCTTTTTCTTTCTTTTCCTTTTTTTTCCATTTTTGTAGCATGAGGTGGCTCAGTGGGTAGGGAATGGAGTGGGGCGATATTCAGAAATTGAGGCAATGTGAAAACAAGAGTTATCAGTAAAAACAGGATTAAAAACTTAAACAGGAAAAAAGAAAAAGTGGCTTCTCTTTCTTTTGGCAGCAAGGGAACATCTTCATAGTGGATTATGAACTTCTGGATGGCATCGATGCCAACAAGACTGACCCATGCACAATGCAGTTCCTGGCAGCCCCCATCTGTCTGCTGTACAAGAACCTACAGAACAAAATCGTCCCCATTGCCATCCAGGTGGGTCGGTCCTTTGATGTCACCAGGCTAAGTCTGTTCGCCAGCTGATTGTGAAGCTAGGAAGTAATGCCTGCCACCTGCCCACATTAGTGCCTTGTCTTGGGGCAGAGGTGGCTTTGAGTTCTCAATGGCTTTAGCAGGAGAGTGCAAGGGGGTAGCCCTTTCCAAGCTGTGAAAATTTCAGGTATGGGCCTGCTGTGGCCCTGTGTGCCTCTCATTTGAGAATCTGCTTAGCTGAGTCCTGGAAGGGACATCAACAAGTTGGCCACTGAGTAATGACATTGTTAGCCACAGTAACTCTTGAAGGCTACCTCCAAGTTGAAGAAGGGTCTCAACTGTGCCAGTAGAGGAAGCGCCCATAAGGAAGAAAAAGGAGACAAGCAGCGTCTTGAGGGGATGACAAGACTGAAGGATGAGTTTTTAGGAATGGGTAGATTTGAGGACATTTATAGGTGTCTGGCAATCTACTCTTCATTGGCTCTATTCACCATCCCCATAATTATCTAAACCAAAATGTGCCTTCCTCGCCATGATTCCCCCTCCTGTGTTATCTCCCAATATTAGGACATAAGTACTTTGAGAACTGGATATGTCTTCAGTTTCGTATTTTATAGCCCCAGCACTTAGTACATTGTTTAGCACATAGTAGGCATTTCCTAAAAGTTTCCCTCTCCCATTCATCTATTCATCATTCATAGGCAGAGGAGGAGATAACGGTAAAGAGGAAATGATATATGAGAGATGGGATGAGCAGTAAAACAAAGTCCTGGAGGGGAGAACAAGGGAGGGCAGCAAAGGGCATGGAGTCAAGAAACCATAAAGCTCAGGAGGCAGGAAACTTGTCAGTATGAATATTGAATACTGGGAGGGATTTTGGAGAGACCACCTCACCTTAGAGATACAAAGAGAGGAAATGGTCCAGTCTCTTCCCTTAAGTCTCTAAGAGGGAGACTAAGCCAAGTATAGAGTGATCAAACAAGTCAGAATGAAATAAATATTCAGGGGAAGTCATACAAAGACGCATGAGAAATGTAAGGAGGAAAGACTCAAGGAATCTGAGACTTCCTGTTCTCATGGACTGGAGGAAATGGGAGTGGAAGCAAACATTTATTAAGAACCCAAGTCCTCTGACTGCAAAGCCAGTACTCTTCTCTCAGATCAGATTTTTTATTTATGATTATCTATTTATTTATTAACATCAGTTCCAAAGCTTGCTTGCTTTTTTAGTAATAATTGTGGTCTAAATTTGTGAAATGCCTTCTGCTTTTTCATAGCAGTCAGCTAGGGAGTCAAGGAAGGTGTATGTGTAGTCTAGCTCAGAAAAGGTTGAACCAAGCCAGGAATGATGATGTTGAATGTCGCAGACAATTTCGGTCCAGAATGTTGATGGCATCGTGACAAACACACACACACACACACACACACACACACACACACACACACACACACACACACACAGTAAGGATTTTTAATAGCAGCCATTTTGGGTCAAGCTTGATTGGCAGTTACCTGATTGGAATCAGAATGAACTGAGGTGGCATGAGCCTGGCTTGAGCCAAGGGGCAGTTGGAAACTGCCTATATAAGGGGCAAACCTAGACCACTCCGGGTCTCAGTCTTGAGATAAAACTGGGCAAAAGAAGGAGATGTTTAGGCTTAGGCTAGGGCAGAGTAAATTCTGATATTACTCTCAATCTTTATCAACTAGAAATACTTTCAACCTTATCTATCAACTTCAGTTCTCTGATATTTACATCATCAAGAAGATTTATTCAAAACCAAACCATCTAGGGGCAGCTGAGTAGCTCAGTGGATTGAGAGCCAGGCCTAGAGACGGGAGGTCCTAGGTTCAAATCTGGCCTCAGACACTTCCCAGCTGTGTGACCCTGGGCAAGTCACTTGACCCCCATTGCCTACCCTTACCAATCTTCTGCCTTGGAGCCAATACACAGTATTGACTCTAAGACAGAAGGTAAGGGTTTTAAAAAAACAAAACAAAAAAAAACAAACCATCCTCTGCTGAACAAAGCTTCAGTCAAAAGGGCTCAGGCCTTCTGGCCTGACCAGGCTGTCAAGCCATCCAAAGGCTCCTGATTATTAGTTACTTATCTGGGAAATTCAACAACTATTCATCAATTTAGAAATCCTACTCCCTCTTTCTATCATTAATCCCATTTCCCTTTCCACCTTTAATTACCAACATTAAACCATTTACAAAGAAGCCATCTTCAAAGCTATCTGTGATTCTCAAGGTTCCAGGGAGAGAGTGTCAGTTGAAGAAATCACTTTGGTTGTTAGGGAAGAAGATTTCAAAGTTATTAATCCTCAAATCATATTCTGAGTTAATCCGCCATCAGAACCTGAACTAATTCGTCTTGTTAATCTAACACACAAGTCTGTTAGTTTAGTCATTTAGAGAATAGAGCCCATCATCTTCAGTAGTTTATTAGGGCTTTGGTTGGAAGAATCGGCTGTTCACCAGTCCTTTGATTCCTTCCGTTCTCAAGCTGCAAACCCTGCAACTGTTAAAGTTATCTAATTATTGAACTAGGAAGATTCAACACTTTCTCCTCCTGTGTCAAACGGTTTGGGGGTTGACCTATTGGATTCATTACTTTTACATTTGTGACCCATCAGGATCTATAACTCCCCAAATTATCATAAACAACACACACGCACACACACGTACATGCATCCCACACAGCTGTTTCCATTTCTTATGTCAATAAAAGAAGTGATGGAGGAGAAATCAGAGATCACTTGCAGAGAAAGAAGATAGTGGAAGAGACAGGCAGAGGTATGGGGGCTCAGTCATGCCTTTCTTTCTGCCCCAGCGATAATTCTATTGGAGTGGCAGCTCCCCACTCCCCCACCCCTCCACCCCTTCCTCTCTCTTCCTCCTTGGTCTAATCGTCCAGTTCCCTCATCCAATAAAGTGGACGATTAAGTTCTTAAGCTTCTATTCCTTTGTGACTAAATGAGTCCAAAGAGACCAAAGCTTAGGTCTGCCAATGGAGAACCTAGAAGCAAGCCCTTCTGGAAGCAGAGGCAATCTGGTTACATGGTTGGCTCACACTTCCATAGCTTGTGGCAACTCTGGGAACGTGAAGTCAGGTTTTCTGCCTCCAGTCACAGCTTCACCTGTGGCACCAAATGCATGGATCTATTGATAATTGAGCATTGGAGGAACAGATTGAGTCAAGAGAGACAACTGGAACTAGCCAAAAATATCCCTGAAGGATGAAATGAGCAAATGTGACAGACTGAGTCAGGGAAAGAAGGAAGGCAGTGGGAGTCTGGAGAGAAAATTCAGCATTGAAATGAGGAGGGACATTCCAGATGACCAAAGGGGCAGGAAGCCAAAATTCAAGGTACAACCTAACCAATTCCACTTAGGCTTGACATGAAGAAGCTCTTTCTAATAATTCTAGCTGTTCAAAAGTAGAACAAGCTACTTTGACAGATGGTGGGTTCTTTCCTCCTTGGAGATCCTCATCCAGAGGCTGGAGGACTCCTTGTCAAGTACTCTATAGTGAAGATTCTGTTTGGGATGGCAACTGAGGTCTCTTCTAATTTCCTAATTCTGTAATTCTGTTAACCATTTATTTCCTCTCTTTGGACCTCAAGTTTTCCACTTATAATTGTAAAATTAAAGGGTAAACCAGATGGTGACTATGCTTGGACCTTCTGTGATTATAAATCTTTCCAGATTTGCCCTGTAAGATCAGATCATTAATAGGTATCTTTATGAGCCAAGCATCCTAACCTTTTTTTCTCCCAAAACTTTTCAGATTAACCAAATTCCAGGAAATGATAATCCCATTTTCCTTCCTTCTGATGCAAAGTATGACTGGCTTCTGGCCAAAATCTGGGTTCGATCTTCTGACTTCCATGTCCACCAGACCATCACCCATCTCCTACGAACACATCTCATGTCTGAGGTGTTTGGCATTGCCATGTTCCGGCAGCTCCCGGCCGTGCACCCTATTTTCAAGGTATAAATTGTCTCTCTCACTTTCAGAGAAATTCAGGTGAGAAGGGACTTTGAGGAGAGAAGGGGAGGAAGAAGAGAAAAAAGAGGGAATAAAGGGAGGCAAGGGAAAAATAAAAATAGACAAATTAAAGCAGGCAAGATGGAGGTTGATGAAAAGAAGGACATTAGCCAGGGGGCTAATGGAGTAATGAAACTTTAGAATGAGCTCCTAAGAAGAGGGATGGTGCGGCATTCCTAAGCCTAGAGATTAAAAATATTATTTTTCCACGAAAAAGCATTTATTTTCTCTACGTCCTACCTAAAGAAAAACAAAATTCTTGTAACAAATATGCAGGGTCCAATAAGACAAATGCCCACATTGGCCACATCCAAGAATATATGTCTCGGGGCAGCAAGGTGGCTTAGTAAATACAGAGATGGGAAATCCTAGTTCAAATCTTACCTCAGATCCTCCTCGCCATTAGATCCTGGGCAAGTCACTTAACTCCAGTTGCCTACCCCTTCCCGATCTTCTGCTTTCAAACTAATATTTAGCATCGATTCCAAGACAGAAGATAAGAATTTAAAAAACATGTGCATATGCATACACACGAGTGCGTGTGTCCTTCTTTATATTTAACCCATCATATGTCTTTCAAGAGGTTGGTAGCCCTCTTCATCATTGGATGAATGATTTTCAGACTGGATTTCTCTGAAATCATGTTTGGTCATTGCACGGGTCAGAGTTCTGAAGTCTTTCAAAGACGTCTGACTTTGCAGAGTTGTTGTCATTGTATGAATTGTGCTCCTGGCTCTTCTCCCTTCCCTTTGCATCAGCTCCTACAAGTCTTCCCAGACTTCTTTGAAACTGTCCCTTTCACCGTGTCCTCCAGCACAATATTTTCCACGATCCCCCTATGCCACCTTGCCGCCATCCCCTCAATTTTCAATTCTTTGCTCCCACAGAAAGGGCTGCTCTAAGTATTTTTGCACATAGGGCTCCTCTTCCTCCTCCTTTTGATTTCCTCGGCATCCCACAGATTCCGAAGGGAGAAGATTGCCCTCCGCCTCATGTGTTTTAGCTACGGGTATTAGTTTAAAGCTTGAAGGCACGAGGAAGGATTTGGAATTCCTGCCCAGCTTCCCTTTGTTCCTGTTGAGCGCTTGGTGCCCTGAGATTCAGAAAAGAGGAGCTTCCTGGACCACGTCATTCATTCACTAGTTAGACAAACGTTCATCAAACTCCTGCTATTTCTGGGCCCGGTGCCAGGCTCTGGAGGCTTTTGAGGCTTCCCTGGGAGAGACTTCAGGATGAGGCTGGCAGAGATGGATGCCAGGACTGGAGACCCAGCAAGAAAGGAAACCAGGTCCGGGCCTGGCGTGGCCGGGGGAAGGGCTACTCTTCGTGCGACACCGTCGTGGCGGGCCCCGGGTCTGACTTGGTTTCTCTTCTCCGTCACAGCTCCTGGTGGCTCATGTGCGCTTTACCATCGCCATCAACACCAAAGCCAGAGAGCAGCTCATCTGCGAGTGCGGCCTCTTCGATAAGGTAGGCGGCTCCTCTTTCTGCTTCTCCGGGGTCCAGCCTCACTCGCTAGAGCTGGCCCTGGGACGCTCGTCCTTGTTCTACACTCCAGGGTTCTGAGAGTTCTGAGCCCAGGCTATCACGCGGTCACGTTCACAAAAAAAACCAAAACATTGTATTACGCTAAAAAGGAAAAGGCAAAACTGGAGCTGCTCCGGCCCTCAAAGAGTTTTATGTTCTATTGGGTGAATACAGCAGTTCACACAAGGTGATATGAGGAGGCAAAGGATGCAAAAAGTAGTTTAATAATAAAAAGAGAGCCAGAAACCAATATTTGACAGGAGAGAGAGAGAGTCCCTGATGGTGGTGAGGCTCTCATCCTTATAGTAGTGGGATCAGGGAAGATAAAAAGGGACATTTTTTATACCAGCACTCAGGTACAGTCAAAAGGGTGCCAGAGATGAGAAGGCCTGGGTTCAGATCTTGGTTCTGCCACTTACTACCTGTGTGACCTTGGGCAAGTCAAATACGTTTTCTTTTTTATTATTATTATTGCAAATTTTACAAAAGCAAATAAAGCGAGCATTTCCACGTACAAAGAAAAAGAAGACCATCCATAAATGAAATCACAAAGCCCTTATGTGTTTAGCTTGCTTTTCTTCTTACCCATATAACAGATCTCACCCACGAGTATCCCAGCCCCTTCCCACCCTCCCTGAATCGTAGAAGATATTGTTGGGAGATTGGCATATTCATATAAATTGAGACCTTCATTTTTTCATCTTTCAGTTCACTTTCTGGAGGGAACATTCAGTTTCTTCTTCCAGCATTCATTCTGTAGTTCATGAAGACCCTGACTTACCAATTCTTGATTTTCCCTGAAGCCATGTACAATGTTCTCTTGGTTCTACTCCCTTCACCGTTCATCATCTCATGTACTTCCTTACCAAGTTTTTAAAAAATCAGCCCGTTCATGGCTTCTGATGGCCCAGAAGTATTCCATCACAATCACATACAATTCGATTAGCGGTTACTCTCCAGGTGGTGGGCGGCCTTCGATTTCCAACTCTTTGCCACCACAAAGAGAGCCGCTACAGATATTTTGGAACACAAGAGGTTCTTTTCCTTTTCCTGCCCTCCTGGGGACGTGTATACACAGTCTCTGGGGGTGATTCCAATTTGTTTTCCAAAGTGGTTAGATCATGGGAGGGAGGAGGGAGACGACGTGAATCATGTAAATTTGTTCTGAAATAAAGATAAAATTTAAAAAAATAACAAAGTGGCTGGATCCGCTCACAGCTCTCCCAACAGAGCATCGGTGTCCCCATTTTCCCGCGTCCCCTCTATTCTGTATGTTTTCTAGGTCTCCATTCCTCATCTTTAAGTAGGGGCTGAAAATAGATGGCTGTGAGATGCTCCTAGTTGTAAATCTAGGATCCTGTGACAGCAGTCTCAGCACCTACTTCACAGGACTATTGTAAGGATCGAATGCCAAGTATGTAAGGGCTTGGCAGGCCTTGGAGCCGTAGGCAAAGGTGAGTCATTACGATTTCTCCTATTAAAGGCCAATGCCACTGGCGGTGGAGGCCACGTGCAGATGGTGCAGCGGGCCATGAAGAATCTGACGTACCAGTCCTTGATCTTCCCTGAAGCCATGAAGGCCAAAGGCATGGAGAGCAAAGAAGATATTCCCTATTACTTCTACCGAGACGATGGCCTCAAGGTCTGGGAAGCAATTCGGAGGTGCGCAAGTTGGCCTTGTGGGACCCCAGAGAATTGGCCGGTTCCCCCTTTCTTAATCCTTCTCAGTCTTAGAAGAGGGAAGAGTGAGAACACGCACGGATCAAAGGATCCGAGATCTCAGGTGGAAGGGCCTTGCCGGTGTTCTAGGGCAGCCGCCTCATTTTACAGATGAAGAACCTGATGCTTAAGCGGGCTGCTCAGGGCCACACAGGCCGAAAGCGTCGGAGAGGGGATTTGAACCCAGGTGTTTTGGCTTCACCACCAGGGCTCTGATCGCCGTGCCCGGCTCCCTCCCTTATTGTTGATAGAGAGCCAGTGGATCTGGCAGTGACCTGAGATGATCCCTCTTGAGTACGAGGGTCTGGGCAGCCTGTCTAGCATTAGGGGGATAACTGGGTGTCGTGCTCTGAACATGACGGCTTCTCCTCCCTCTTCAGCTTCACAGCCGACATAGTGGAGATCTACTATGAGAGCGACGAGGTGGTGGCAGAAGACCCGGAGCTCCAGGACTTTGTGAATGACGTTTACGTCTATGGGATGAGGGGCAAAAAGGCTTCAGGTAGGAGGTCGCTCTGCTTTCTCAGGCCCCCATCCCAAGAGCCATCCCTCTCAAATCTTTCCTCTTCCTGCATTCTTGCTTTCCTTTCTCCTTCCCTCACTCCCACCTGCTGGAGGCCGAAGCTTCTTCCGGCTCTTCTGTGTGGGGCAGCGTCTCCTCCTCTTTCCCCCACCATCTCTTCAGTGCCGTGTCCACGTTCCTGAGAGGTGAGTCGGCTGTAATACAGCCGCTTTGGATCCCAGGCCTCCTCCACCACGGGAGGCTTTTCTGAAGAGACGGCAGTGCCCTAGAGAGCAATCCCTTGGACGTCCTTTGTCTTTTTGATGAGGAGGCCTGGTCTATAATACCAGGTAGGTGTGAGCAAAACAAACACTCAACCCCTCTTCCCCACCTCGCCTAGTCTGGTCCTCAGCAGCCAGGCTCAACTCAAGTGTGGTGGTCCAGGCCAGAATAGTCCCATTAGTTCCGTCTGGAATTACTCCAAAAGATCCGGTGGTAGATTCACTGAAGACGATGGGTATTTGCCCAATGTAATGAAGAGTATAAAAGCCTAATGCTGTTTAGGATTTTTTGTGCCCCTCTCAGACTGCGGCCAATACCAGATATGACCTAAGGACTCTGACTGGTCCTCGAAACAAAGGCCAGGCCAGACCCCCAGGACCTCACTTTTGGTCCTTGGAGAAGCAAAGGGAAGTTCCCAGAACTCCCTCAACCTCTAAGGTGTATAGTTGGCAAGAATGAACAGCAAGAATATTCCAGGAGTTTGTTTATATTCAGCCTCTAGAGGACTAAATCAGAAACAAAAGCTCATACTTATTCTTCATCCCAGCTACCTCCTCTGGGCACTAATTCATATCAGCTAAGAGTGATTAGATACTTAAAACCTCCTTCCTGAAGCCTCAGAGGACTCTAATAGGTAATGGAAGTCAAAGAAACAAGAAGTTCTATGGCTCAGACCAGATTTCAGGTGTGCCCATGCTTTAGGCCATTTAGTCTGTTATGGATCTATATATATTATAATTCACCACCTCCTGGGGCAGGTAGCCCAGGCCACTTCTGGAGGGCTCGGGAGTGTTTTTCTTATCTTGAGCTGAAGTTCACTTCCTAGTATTGACTGGGGTCAGCATCTAATCATTCCTGTCTCTGCCAGCTGGAATATGAAATTCTGTCAAGATACCTCTCATTCAGTACTCTGCATAGTATGCTATTTATTAGGTTAGGCCACCCAGCAAAAATATTTCCTGGGCCAGGAAAAGATGGATAGTTAGATGTTGATGTTGAAGATGTTGATGTTGCTGTTGATGATGATGTTGTTGATGACAATGATGTTAATGATGTTGGTAATGTTGTTGATGATTATGTTGTTGATATTGATGATGATGATGATGATGACTCAGTTTGGAGCTGGAGATTTCCTTCCATTTGAACCTTTCTGACCCTTCCCACTGTAATGATTAAAATTTTCTTGGACACTGTCTCCAACCTTTTTTACTCTTTTATTGTGCTGGTCTTCCCCTTCTCCCCCCATGTGCTTCTTTATGAAATATTAAATTATTAAATATTAAATTATCCCATTTTATTTTCCCATTTATCTTAGTATTATCCTATTTTTTCCCGTAGTTTATATATATATATATACATTTCATCCTATATAGTTTGTCACTATTCCCTCTAAGTATACTTCTTCTAGCTACCCTGATGATAGTAATTTTTAAGAGTTACCAATATCATCTTTTCTTATAGGAATATAAATCATTTGAACTTATTGGGTTATTTTTCCTTTCTTAATTACCTTTTGGTGATTCTCTTGAGTTCTCTGTTTGGGCACCAAATTTTCTGTTTAAGTCATGTCTTTTCTTTATGAATGCTTAGAAGTCTTCTATTTTATTAAATGACCATACTTGCCCCCCCTGCAAGAATATAGTCAGTTTTGCTGGGTAGTTGATTCTTGGTTGTGGACCCAGTTCCCTTGCTTTCCAGAATATCATATTCCATGCCTTCTAGTCCTTCAGTGTAGATGTGGCCAGGTCCTGTGTTATCCTAACTGTGGTTTCATGATATCTAAATGGTTTCTTCTTAACAGCTTATAGTATCTTTCCTTGGTCTGGTTGTTCTTGAATTTGGCTATAACACTCCTGGGCGTTGTCAATTGGGGATTAAATGCAGGAGGTGATCTGTGGATTCTTTCAATCTCCACTTTCCCTTCTTGTTCAAGAATGTCAGGGCAGTTTTCTTGGATAATTTCCTGTAGAATGATGTCCAGGATTTTTCTTTTGTCATGATTTTCTGGTAGTCCAATAATTCTTAAATTGTCTCTTCTAGATCTATTTTCTGCTCTGTAGTTTTATCAATGGGGTGTTTCATATGTTCCTCAATTTTTTCATTCTTTTGATTTTGTTTTATAGACTATTGCTGCCTTGTGAAGTTATTTGCTTCTATTTGTTAGATTCTAATTTTTAAAGTCTGAATTTCATCCCTGGCTTTTTGGTCATCCTTCTCCTTCTAGTCTATTTTTCTTTGTAGGTCATCTTTCACTTTCTTTGTCTCATTTTCAAGCTGGTCAGTTCTGGCTTTCAAGACACTATTTTCTTGTTTTAATTCATGTGCCTCTTTTTCCAGATGACTTATTTTGTTTTTTAAGTTCTTTTCCCAATTGTCTTTAGCCTCTCTTAATTGTATTTTGAATTGTGTTTTGAGTTCTTCCAAAGCCTGAGTCTAATTCGCTGGAATTTCTGCATTTTTGCTTGGTGTTCCTCTGTTCCATTTGCTCTTTATTCATTACCTGGATAGAAGCTGTCGATTATAATTTCCTTTTTTATTTTTCTGTTGTTTACTCATATTTTTTCCTTGTTTTCCCCATCATTGGCTGTAATCTTGCTCCTCTGATTATTTGCTGGATCTGTGGGTTTGGGATAGTCTGTCCTAAAGGGGATTCTTCTTTGTTCTTCTGATTGACTAGATTAGGCTGATGGAGTATTCAGTCTTCTTTGTCTTATTTTGGCAGGATTCCCCAAGTCCATCAAGACCAAGGAGAAACTGGCAGAGTATCTGACAGTGGTGATCTTTACTGCTTCTGCCCAGCATGCTGCAGTGAATTTTGGGCAGGTATAGAACACTCACTTAACAGACACATGGATCGGGAAGAGTCTCCTGGAGGTCACTGTGGCTTATGGAGCAGATGGGTGGTGAAGAAGAAAGGCCACTGGGGTGGGTGGGCATGTTGGCAAGGTGGAAAACTCATAGATCACCCATTCCATACCCCACATAGCAGCTGATCCTTTGGGGAGAATTTGTTCATAATTCAGTGCTTCTCTTCAAGCCATTTAGGGAGAAGGCTTATATGTGTTGAATAATTTGAAAGCAAAATAGGACAGTAGGTACCCCCCCCAAAGACATGATATGTATCAGTGGATAAGAGTAGCTACACCAATGAATGCCTGGAATCCCCAAAGCACCCCAGTACAGGTGAACCCCTTACATTACATGTAGATTCATTGATGTAAATCAGTATGGCATAGAGTTATCAGGGAAGGCTTCTTAAGGGACTAGCTATTAAGATGGGTTTTAAGAGAATGTTAATGAGGGACAGCTAGATGACTTAGCAGATTGAGAGCCAGGCCTGGAGATGAGAGGTCCTGGTTTCAAATATGGACTCAGACACTTCCTGAGTGACTCTGGGCAATTCACTTAACCCTCATTGCCTAGTCCTTCCCACTTTTCTGCCTTGGAATCAGTACTCAGTGTTAATTCTATGTGGGGAGTAAGGGCTTAAAAATATAGAACACTAATGACTGTAAGAAGGCAGAAGGGATCAGAGAAGGTGTACTTGAAAGGGAAATAAGATAAGGTACAAAAATAGAAATAAATTTAGGATCATCAGAGGAAAGCAATATCTTTTGCTTATAGCCAGTCTAGATCCATTGGTACACCATCTCTAAACTTGTCCTTATATATGGTACCTAGAGCTGAATGGGTTGGAAAGATGGAGATTAAAAGAGCCAGGGAAACCCTCTTAATAGCAGAGCAAGACAGCTCTGGAGATTTGGTGTTCTTGTTCTCTGAGTCAATCTGTTCTCCCATATTTTGTGTCTTCCTGGTAAAGTCTTATGTAGGAAACACAACTTGCATGCGGTGTTGGATATGGAGAATCCCAAAGGCTAGCCAGCAGTCAATCAGTGAATAAAAAAATGTTTATTCTCCCATATCTTCCATATGTTCTGTATTAGGCACATAAATACAGAAGCAAGACAGTTTGTACCCTCAAGGAGCTTACAGTCAATATTGCTCCTGGATATAACAAAACCCACAAATGAATGCCAAATATTTGAAACTTTGAAAGGATTTAGCAACTGTTTTCGGTTTGTGGCAGCTGCCAAGGGCCATACAACTCCCCTCACAATTTGGGTCTAGACAGAGGAAAAATAGGGAACCTGATACTTATCTAGGATCTGACTTCCAGGAATAAAGGCATCCTGGAGTAATAATGGATCCAGATTACCTGCAACCCTTTGACCTCAGGGGGTCCTATAACTGACCAACTGCCTGGTGGGCTTTCTGGCATCTTGAGCTGACCTTTGGAAAAGTTGCTTACCCAAGGCCATTTGTGGGCCTGGGAAGATTCCCTAAGTTCATCCTAAGCCAAACCCCAGTGAAGGCCACTCTGGTGACCCCAAAGTCACCCAGGGTTTATGATAGTTACTTGTTTGAGCACTGAGGACCAAGCTACCAAACTGGGGCCAGACCTAGAGTTCAGCATGGGGCTGCTTAGCCCCACCATGCTGCTCTCCAGCTATCTTCATTTTCTGCCTCTCCAGTCCAGTTTCTGGTCTCAGACCCTCAGACCCAGCTCTCACCCAGGGGCTCTGGATTCCCAAATGGGGAGGGAATCTCCATATCTAGTTCATGTCCAGACCCAATTCCCCTCTGCTTTCCATCTTTGGCTCTGGAAACAGGAACCAAATCAATACTAGCATTTCTAGAAAGAATGAGTCAACCCATTGCCTAATATAGCTCCACTCACCATTCCTATAACTTCTCAGACTAAAATACCCCTTCCTGGACATTGCTCCCCCCTTTCCATGTGTTGAATTACCCTATTTGAATGTAAATTCCTTGAGGACAAGGATTTTCTTGCTTCCCCAAGACTAAGCACAGTGCCTAGCACACAGTAAACACTTGAAAAATTCTTTTTCATTAATTCATTATTTTATTCAACAAAGTTAATTTGCTATAGGAGCCAGAGAAGCTTTGTCATGGCTCTTTCACCATAATTGTTTGAATAGACTTGCTGGAGGCTCTGTTCAATTAATTCTGCCTGGCTAAAGTAAATAAATAGTATCAACTGCAGGAAGGAGTAAAGTTAGAAAACTTAAAAGTGGGAGAGGGAAACTATTTAGCACAAAGGATAGAGAACTATTAGACCAGGTTAGCAATGCTCACAGCCATATATTAAGTGCTCAAAATCATGTACTTCATAGATGACTCTGAAATTTGCTGCTTGTGTGGCTTTGGACAAACCATCTAAAACTTCTGGACCTCAGCCTCCTTGTTTGTAAAATGAGGAGGTTGGATTAAATGACAGGAATGACAAGTGTGGTCTTTTTTAGCTCTAGGTCTGGACCTCAGAGGTCTATGTGGTCTCTGTCCAATGCTGTGGTCCCCTTGAAGGCATCTTTAATAGGTATCATCCAACTTCCCATTATTGACAGCTATTAAATCCACTACTTCCTGTGGCAGCCCACTCCACTTTTGGATGACTGAAGCATTTCTCTCCTATCTTGAGCTGAAATTCATTTTCTTGGGACTTCCCATTGGTCTGTTCTACTTCCTTTCTCCCATGACATCCCCTTTGAATGTTATTATAAATATTATATGTTGTAATATAAATATTATAGTGATCATGTTAGAGTGGAAATAATAGTGTCCTTGGAGCTAAGATGCCCTGGGTGCTACTATTGGTTCTGCCACTAATTAGCTATATGTCATCTTCCCAGGCTGTAGTTCCTCATCTGGTGCATTCCTAGCCCCTTCCCACCCAATGAATCCTTCCTTGTAATCAAAGCTGTTAAGCATAATCAAAGGCCAAAGGAGTCAAGTCTGATAGTTATAGAACCAGAGCATCCTACCCTGGCCAAGAGAGCAGGTGAATGGCGTCCTCCATTCTTCCCAGAGCAGATAGTATTATTTGCAATTAGGATGAGTTCCACTGCCTTTTAATGTCATTTTCCTTTGCTTTGTTGTAGCCATTGGGGTTCTGCTTTATTCCCCCCACATCATACCATACAAGTCTTCCCATGTTTCTTTGGATTGTAACAGTTCAGTAAGGGATTCCATTACCTTCATGGGCCACAATTTATGCACCTGTTTCCAGTTGATGAGCAGCCACCATAGTTCTAGCTTTTTGCTGTATTACATGAAGCCTTTCTGGCAGTCCTGGTCCTGGGGTTTGTGCCTCTTAAGGGTATTTCTGGTTCAAAGAACCATTATCGGGAAGTTTCATCATTTGTTTTCCAGAAGGAAGGTTGGGCTCATGCAGCCAGTGGGTCAGTCACTTTATATTAAACACTTTCTATGTCACAACCCCACCAGCAGAGTGTATCTCTCTTCCCATGGCTCCTCTACCACTGACAATTTATTTTTGCCAATGCAATAGATGTGAGATGAAACTGCAAAATAATTTGAGTTGTCAGTTCTCTTAGTCATGATTTGAATCTTTTTTTTATATTGGGTTATTAATAGCTTACAATTCTTTTGAAAATTGCTCATGTCCTTTGAATATTTCTCCTCTACTTGGAGAATGACTCTTGTTTTTGTATTTTTTTTGTCAGTTCCCTTTATCTTCTTCTTTTTTAAATCCTTACTTTCTATCTTTAAATCCATACTAGATATCAGTTCCAAGGCAGAAGAGCAGTAAAGGCTAGGCAGT
Organism: Gracilinanus agilis; assembly: GCF_016433145.1. NCBI lineage: Eukaryota > Metazoa > Chordata > Mammalia > Didelphimorphia > Didelphidae > Gracilinanus > Gracilinanus agilis. Next base: position 684,667,739 of record NC_058131.1, read on the forward strand.
AGGGGTTAAGAGACTTGCCTTGGGTCACACAACTAGGAAGTGTTTGAAGCCAGATTTAAACCCAGGATCTGGGTCTCCTGGCCTGGGGTTCTGTCCACTGAGCTATCCAGCTGCTCTCCCCCACTTTGTTTTTGACAGACTTTTATCAGAGATATTTGCATTGGGCTTCATTCTTGACCTGTTTTGTCCTACCTTTTCCAATTTGAAAATCATTATTGAAGAGGAGGAAGAAGTATAAGCTGGAGTACAAACATAGTTCTGCTTTTTCTGGGTCTTTTGGGAACATCAGACCATCTGCTGCAAGAAACAGACCTAGCCCTTCCTTGTTTTTCTTCTTGTTCCAAACATATTTTGAAACGCTCTTTCAGCTAATTCCAAGCTTTTGCCACCCTAGCATTCTTTTCTAATACCATCATGCAGCTGCTCTATATTTGCTCTTAGCTCTCTTACAATTTGTGTACATTTGTACTTATCAGAGAGCTCACTGTGCAACCACATCAGTCAGATGTTTTAAATCTCTAACTGTGAAGGGCTAAAATTTTTGGGTAGGAGTTTGATCAAATTTACAGAGAACAGCTTGGTAAACCATGAACACTTATTCTGAGAAGGTTAGGATAGGAAACAGGAGGGAGGAAAGTAAGATGATCTCTCTAATATAACTAAGCCTACAATCAAAATCCTGTACTAAAATTCTAAGAAACCCTAAATCTAACTGCCTTCTTGGGCAGGATCTTCTTGCCTGGCAAACAGGCCTATCTTACCTACACTATTCCTATCTGGAAACATATTCCCTATCTATCTACCTACGCTAATCAATGAACTTAATCATCAAACGACCTCCTTAAAGTAGTTTCTCTATTAACTGTCAGTTGTAAACTGCTTGTCACAGAGACACAGACAGTGCTCCTTCTTCCTCAAAGTCCTGAAGAGAAAAGCCCTCAGAGACACTTTTCAAATCTGTATCTTAGTCCACACTCTCAGAAGTTAGCTGCCAGTTGTTCTTGACAGAGAGAGACAAACACAGAACCCCTGTTCTCTAGGAAGCCAGAGAAAAGGAGCCCTTTGGCTTAACTGACTCTTGCTTTTATAGTCAGCCTCTTAAAAAGACAGAGGACCAATCTGTCTGTTACTGCCTCTTAAAGAGACAGAGGGAGATTAAGAAAACTCCTTTTAACACTACCCAGTTTCTTCCTTCCTAAATCACATTCACTATTATGTTGTCAAATGGATTCTTTTTTTTTTTTTTAAAGCCTTTACCTTCTGTCTTAGGATCAATACTAACATCAGTTCTAAGATGGAAGAGTGGCAATGGCTAGGCAGTGAGGGTTAGGTGACTTGCCCAGGGTCACACAACTAGGAAATATCTGAGGCCAAACTTGCTATTTAGCTGCCCCAAATTAATTTATTTTTAAGAGCCTTCCATCCATCTCAAAGTGTCTTCTCTTTTGAAGTAGTTGGCCACTGAGACCAAATCACTCTGGACCTTTGGAATGGCTTTAGTGTTCTCTCCTGCCTCCTCATTGTTATGAAAATACTGATCTGTCTACATGCACATCCTTTCCTGTCAATAAAGGAAATGGGGTTCATCTCAATTGGCCTGCTCATGACAATTCCATGCTGGCAGCCGCTGCTCTTTCCTTAGTGCTAATTTTGCTAGGAATTGGTCAAGTTACTCAAACTAGATTGATATGTGAAATTCATCATCACAGAAAGTACTGATACAACTTTCATTCGTTCATTCCTTCTCTTTTATGGACGTTGGGACATTTGTCATTCTCCAGTCCACCAGCACCCCTTCTGCTGCTCCCTCACTTAATTCATTTCTCTCCATTTTGTACCTCAGGAGAGACTTTGGCAAGTACAAGCTGACCTGCAGGGATGCCCGTCCCTAGGACACCTCTAAGCTTCTTTTTTTCTGGAGAAGTTTTTTTAAAGGTCAACAAAGCAGTTCAGCGATTGCATTGGCCACTGGGATATGGCTCACGACAGCCTGGTGCCCTAAAACCACCTCAGGCCACTAGACCCTCTCCTCATTTATCCTCATTTATCCTAGCAGTCACATCCTCTGTTAGCCAGTTTGGTTATCTTCGCTAGCTTGATAGCTATTCTCCTGAGTAAAAAAAAAATACACATAAAAACAATGGCCTTCTCTGCCATCTCTTATTCATTTGCTGGAACAGCAGCACCCCGGACTAATGGTTCTGTGTCCAACCCAGCTCCCAAAGCCAATATTCAGGGGAGAGATCCCAGGGGATCCCTGAGAGATTCAGGAGAACCTCTACAGCCAGCGAGGCACAACAAAGGAGACAGGAGGAGGCATTAACAGGCAAGTCAAGTGACCTCCTTACACTGACCATCTCCTTCACCCCAAAGGACTGATAGGGCACGTCCTTCCTCGAATGACCACAGCCACCCCTCCCTGCTGGGACCTTCTCTGGGGACGAGGGCAGCAAGAGCCCAGCTAGCACAGGGATTTACGTAGTAGGTACTTAACATGAACTTGTTAGACTGAATTAGGTGGGAATTCCTCCAAGGAAGACCAAAGGAAACAGGAATAACAGTCTGAGGGTCTCCGTGTCCTCTTGTCTGTCCCTCGATGAACAGTATGACTGGTGCTCCTGGATCCCGAATGCCCCACCAACCATGCGGGCGCCTCCCCCGACTGAAAAGGGCGTCGTCACCATCGAGCAGATCGTGGACACCCTGCCGGACCGGGGCCGCTCCTGTTGGCATCTGGGAGCCGTCTGGGCGCTGAGCCAGTTCCAGGAAAATGAGGTGAGTCCCCGATTGTTGTTCCTCTTTCTATATTTGGGAAGAGGATAGAGGAAGACAAGACTTGGTTTCAGCTTCTGCTCCTTATCCTGGCAGCCTCGCTCTGGGCACCTTCCCCTCCCAGGCACTAGGGGAGGGCACGCCAGTGGAAGGCGGCCACGAAATCATCCACGAGATCTCTGTGGCCGTGGCGACTTGGAAAACCATCAACACGTCGTCCATGTTCTAGCGTGTTCACCTTGTTAAATGCTTCCCAATTACATTTTTTAAAAATCCTTACCTTCCAATTTTCGTATTAATTCTCTTTTTCTAAACCCTTGCCTATTGTCTTAGAATCAGTTCTGTGTATTGGCTCCAAGGCAGAAGAGCAGTAAGGGCTAGGCGAATGGGGGCGAAGTGACTCATCCAGGGTCACACAGCTGGGAAGTGTCTGAGGCCGGATTTGAACCCAGGACCTCCCATCTCTAGGCCTGGCTCTCCATCCACTGAGCCGCCCAGCTGCCCCCTTCCCAATTACATTGTAATCTGGGTTGGGCTTCATTGGGGAGTGTCAAACCCTCTATTTGACCCTCTGCTCTAAGCAACCCTCCATGACAACATAACTGAGAGCTGCTCAGCTGTCCTGGGAAGGAGCTTCCCCAGCGAGGAGCCCTGCAGGAGGACGTCACAACTCTGCCGTAATGCAGGCATGCTGGGCATTACTAGGCCCATTTCACGATGGAAGACCCAGAGGTGTGGAGAGGTGAAAGGAATTACTTGGGGCCATGTGACTTGCCCCTGGGGGTGTTGGAGGGGATCTGCTGGCTCTCTCCAGTTTTCCCAGCGCTGGACCTTCTCCCACTGGGCCGTCTCCCATTCTTGCTGGCCCCAACAGGGGTAAATGCAAAGTGGTGGCGGGCTGAGCCCAGAACAGGACAAGGAGGGCTGCTCTTGGAGAAGTGGGAGCTGAATAGCCCCAAGTCTGGAGGGAGGCCCAGCCATTCCCCATTTCCCAATTCCTCCCCCTCTGGGAATTCCTTGTAGTCTAGTTTTTCACACCACCGCCTGCCACTCCAATGGCACTGCGTGGCCATTCGCTCACTGATCCTCTCAGTCCCCTTGAGAGGGATCATCATCCCTATTTTACAGCCCAGGAAGCTGAGGCATATGAGCCTCCTCAGGGCTTAATGAGCTCTCCAGCTCACTAGCATCTGGGAGGTGACCGCATGGTGGATGCGCTGCACTGCAATGCGAATTCTTTTTCAAGAATTGGTTAGAGGACAGGGAGGTGGCTTAGTGGATTGAGAGCCAGGCCTGGAGATAGGAGGTCCTGGGTTCAAATCTGGCCTCAAACACTTCCTAGCTGGGTGATCCTGGGCAAGTCACTTAAGCCTAGCCTTTACTGCTTTTCTGCCTTGGAACCAATATATAGTTTAAAAAAAAAAACTGGTTGGATTCTAAGTCCCTCCTGATTACATGGTATTGATGAGTTGCAGTTAAGAGGAGGAGGCAAGTCACTGACATGTCCAAGGCCATACAGCAGGGGTTGGCAACGTATGGCTCTTTCCGCAGGAGCCATAAAGTCCATTTTTTTCAGGTGCTGTTACAGGAGCGGCACTGTGAGCACTGTACGGCTCTCACGAAATTACATTTTAAAAAAATGTGGCATTTATGGCTCTCAAGGCCAAAAAGGTTGCCGACCCCTGCCTTCCAGCCTACATCAGAGCCAAGCTAGGACTTCTGGATCTAAATTCAGTTCCCTTTGCTCTGTGCTCCCAGTTTACTTCCACTGGAATGTAAACTCCCTGAGGGTAGGGATTCCACGCATTATCAGAGGTCAGTTAGTCCAACCCCTCATTCTCCTCTTTTTGAAAAACTGAAGGTCAGTAGAAACCAACTAGCCTGGGGTTGCCAGGGACCATTTTATTTTTTGTGTAGCTCTGAATGTTTATTTGAATTATTGCCTTGTTAGAAAGGTGTGCCTGGCCTGGAAAGTCAACAGGATTTAGCTAAGAGTAGGAGGCTGAGAGGGTGGCCTGGGTGGGAGTGTTGGGCGGACGCAGGAGATGCTCCAAAGGTGGGTACAGGATGGCAGCAAAGACTAACCTGTGCATATCTTGACCATCAGCTGTTCCTGGGCATGTACCCGGAGGAACATTTCATCGAGAAGCCAGTCAAGGATGCCATGGTCAGGTTCCGAAAGAGCCTTGATGGCATCGTCAGCGGGATTACGGAGCGGAACAAGAATAAGAAGCTGCCGTATTACTACCTATCCCCAGACCGCATCCCCAACAGCGTGGCCATCTGAGCCAGCCCAGGCTCTGGCTTGGGGGGTCAGGAGGGGAATATTGTCTCACTGCATGAAGGCCTTTGACTCCTTGGAGGTCAGGGCAGGGGGTTCTGCGCTGTGTCTACTCCTGAGCAATCTTTTTAGAAAGAACCTCTCAGGATGCATTATCCAGGCTAGGTAGCCTCCGATGCCACACTTGAGGTGCCTAGACAGTATCATATGATAAAAGCAGCTGCCATTCTGGCAAGGGCCTTCCCTACAGAGGCCAGATGAGATCTCCTGCCAAGTTTAGAAACTGCAACCCTCCCTCTCAGTTCCCATCAGGTACAACTCCCCACTGAGGAAGTTCTGTCTTCCCCACAGCACATGAGGTTCCAACTATCACAAAATAAATTGGAGAATGGCATTTTCTGGCATGGAAGACGTGCACTGTTATAGAAGTGAGTCACTGAGTCCCCTGCATCCCCTGCCAAGGGCCTCCCCCTGGACATCAGCCTGTTGGGCCTGTCCTGGCTCTGTTTCCAGGGCTAAAATGGAGGCCCAGGACTGACTGACCTGAACTCATTGAGACAAGCCATGATGGGAGTTCAGCCACTTATCCGAAATGTCCAGTTTAATGGAATCATTCAAGAGCCCCTAGACCTCCTGGCAGGAGCCTGGCTGTGTGGCCTTCCCCTCCCCCCACCCCCATCCCAAGCAGAAATTCAGTCATGGCTTTGGTAATGCTAAGCAGCAGCAGCAGCAGCAACAACAGTGCACCTTCAGTGGGGCAGGGGGCTTTAAAATGTGGCAGAGTGTTCCTTGGGGGTTTTTCCTCCATTTTTCTTGTTATTAGATACAATTAAAAGATTCCTACATTTCCATTATTCCTTTTGTCCTGATTGTTTGGAAGAGAGCCACAGGCTCTGTCTCCTGTGCTACCACCACCCAGTTAGGATCAGGCCCAGGCAAAAGGGCCTGGATGGTGCAGCATCAGGGAGGAGAGCAGGCCTGGCCCTCCTGTTGTCCCCTCACGTCAGGACACACTTAAGACTAGCGTGCATACAGAGCTTTAAGGTTTACAAAGTTGCTTTGGAAATATTAACTTACTTTATCCTCAAAACAACCCCATGAGGTAAGACCCCCATTTTACAGATGAGGCTGAGGATTTGACTTGCCCAAGGATCACACATTAAGAGTCAGAATCAGAATTTGAATTCAAGCCTTTCTCAGAGGCTGGCACTCTACCTGCTGTGTGGCCGCCTCGGCCATCACCCCTTTGGTATGTCTGTCATACCTGCTTCTGCCAGCCTTACACAAGCATCCATTTCACCGTCCTTATGGACATCTCAGCAACCAGTCACTAAAGCAAGAGGAAACCCGGCCCCATGTTGTGCCTCTCTAATGGGATATCTCTGACCCTGAAGAGACGGTGTCTGCTTCTCCCTTGTCTGCAGCGACTCCTTCATTTTCTCAGTTACCAGGTGAAGCGTGGAGAGCGAAGTGAAACCAATCCTTTCACTGGCGTGTCCAAAAACGCGCGCCTCCTTCTGCAGACCAAGCTCGTCCCTCCTCGGTGGAGAGCTGAGAGATGATCCTGTCCTGGGAAATCACAGCCCGGCATGGCACCGACTTCTTCTGTCGTTCAAAGCTGTTCGTCCTGGGAAGAACTTCGAAGGCATTTTCTGCCAGAAAACTTCCACTCGGTGGGTGACGTGGCCAGAAGGCCGAAATCCTACCTGCATGACGAGTGCCCGAGAGATGAGCTTAAAATGACAGAAAAAACAATCCAGACCCCTCTGGTGTAGCTTAACTGAACGGCCGAGGATGGCTTTGGGAGGGGCGTCTCATCCCCTCAGCCTGGAGGGCTGGCTGGCCCCAGGCTGGGCCCCGGCGGATGGCGGGAAGGCTGTGCCACGTCTGTCCCTTTACCGGGCAGGAAGGAGAGATGAGAGGCCTCTGCGGAGGGGCGTCGCTCTCTAACCTTCAGGCCCAAGTTTCACTTAGTTTCCTCCTCATCCTGGAAGAGCCCTAGTAGGAGGGACACGTGGCTGCCCTACCGCTGACCCAATGGCCCAGGGGGGACCCTGGCTATGTCCATCTGAGATTGGGAGAGGGGGATGACCTGCCCAAGGCTGCAGGCTCAGACAACCTCCTCTGAGCTGAAAGGGATGCTCGGCTGTTCCTGATTAATTGGGGTGAACCATCTTTATCTCGAGATCAGTCACTTGGAGACCAGACAAAAGATGGGTTTGGAGCCAGAGGATCTGGCCCTTTCTCTTACTAGCTGTGTGACCTTGAACAAGTCCTTTCCAGCCCTAGTCCCATGAGCCCGTGCCTGAGCCGGGTCCTCTTTCTCTCCTGCTGCGGATGCCTGGAGGTGGACACGGTGGCTCTTCCTCTTGGTGAGGCTGTGCCGGCATGCTGGCTCTTTTGGTTGGGCCTTGGGGAAGGGGCACGTCTAGGCCACCCTGGGGTGGGGGGGGGACTCTGAGGGCTCCCATGTCAGCCCCCCATGAGGAAGGGGCGACGTTCGCATCTCAGACATGCAGAATTCTCTGGAGGGAAGGCCTCGGAGCCTCCTCTCACGCCCATGTTCAAGCTGAGGAACCCAGGTGTGGGGGAGGCCCTGGGCTCGGAGGCTTCCCTTTGTCAGAGGCCGCCAGGGGGGCCTCTTCGCCATCCCGGGCAGGGTCTGGGCTCTTCGGAGCTGGGGGGGGTTTGCCGCCCTTCCCTCCCGCCGCCGGGCCAGACAGAAAACACAGGAGCCGGACGCGGTCCAATCCGTCCTCTTTAGTTTGCGCAGGGCCCGCCCTGCTCGGCTGGGCTCGGCCCCCCCCAGTCAGCAGGGACCCAGAAGGGCCTCCGAGCCCTCCCAGAGAGCCTCGAGCACGTGCTGGGCCAGCAGCTCGGTCCCGGGGTAGCAGGCGTCCGCCAGGCTCGGCAGGGCTCTGGAGAAGGAGGAGACTCGCTCCTGCAACGACAAGATGGGAAACGGCACGAGGACGAGGGAGGGGGCCCTGGGGGTCACCCGAGGAGGGGGCCGGACACGGCACGTCCTTGTTGGGTGTCCCAGGAATGCCCAGGCCCACTCCAGCCTCTGGCCAGGCCCCGGCCAGGAGCGCTTCCTCCTCATCTCCTCCCTCTCTCCTCTGGCTTCCTTTAATCCTAACTAAAATGCTGCCTCCTCCAGGAAGCCTTCCCAGGCCCTCGCCTCCTCCTGGCAGGGTGGCGCAGCACATGCTTCATGAGCACTTCCTGACTGACAGAGGAAGCACAGCGGCCTCGGAGGCTCCAGGCCGGCCTCCTCGGGCTGGCACGGCGCCTCGGCCTTCCCAAGTGCCCCTGCCCAGGCGCTGATCCGCCCAGCAGCCCTGTCGTTCCCATTTCCCAGAGGCGGAGGCCGAGGCCGTCCTTCCTCCCTCTGTGGGTCGAGCCTTCGCCCTTCCAGGCGGGCACACGGTCCGGGGAGGGGGAGGACGAGGGAAGAAGGCGGCCGGCTAGAAAGCCCAGAGCGGGAGGCGCCGGCGGGCGGGACGACCCCCCACCCCAGGGGTCAGCCCTGGCAGTGCCCGGCCGCAGCCGCCTACCTTCAGCCGACGGTAGAAGCTCTTCTGCTGGCCCTCCGGCCCGACGGCCGCCCACATGAGCTCCGGAAAGACGCAGTCCAGCACCTCGTACAGGTGGTAGAGAAAGCCGTGGGGCTCCTGCGCACAGACGGGACGGGCTGGGGGCCCCCCGGCCATGGCCTGGGCCTGGGCTTTCCCTCGGCCTCTCTCTCGGCCGGGCAGCCACCCCACGGTACCTCCTCCCAGTGCCCAGCCCCTCGGGGCTCCCCAGCCCCCCGCAGCCTCCTCGGCTCCTCCAGGCTCCCCAAGCCTGGCACGGGGCCTCCTCCTGACTGTCGGGGAGGGTTTGGGGAGACCCAGGGTGGCCGCCGAGCCCCCTCGGAAGCCCCGAAGCACTTTTCTCCCGTCCCTGCCCCCCCACGGCCCGCTCGGCCGCCTGGCTCACCGCGAGGGGCCGCAGCACCCCGAGCTCTGCCTGTCTCTTACCACCATGGAGGCTCTCCGCTGTCTCGTCTGGGCCCAGCAGTGAATCAGGACGGTCTGTGGGGAGGAAACGGAGCTTCCGTCTGACAGGAGCCGGACTTCCGCAGGGCTGAGGCCCTTCTCCCTTTCGTCTGTCCCGGGACGATGCGGAGCCCAGAACCGAGCGGCGGCCAGTGATTCTGGCGGCCCTGGAGGGGGCGGCTGGAGAACGTCCTGACGGCGGCTCTCACTCGCCCCGTGTGGGCCTGGAGCTGGGCCGGGACAGGGCCTGGGACGAGGGCGGCCTCCGCACAGGGCAGAGGCCTAGAGCGGCCTTGGGGAGAATCCCACCCTTTAGTTTTATAGATGAGGAAACTGAGGCCCAGATAGGTTGGGTCGCCTGCCTGTGATCCTGCCAAGAGTAAGGCTCCAAGACGAACCTGAACCAAGGCCCAAGGCCTCAGCTTGTGCAGGAAGGCCTGAGAGCCTCGAGTTAGGAGGCTCTGGGTTCAAGTCTGCTTTCAGATACTTTCTAGCTCCGTGACTGGCAAGTCCCTTAATCTTCTTTGCTTAGCCCTCACCATTCTTCTGTATTCAAATGGTTCACTGAAAAGACTTGGACTGATTGGATGTGAGAAGTGGGGGGGCTAGATCGGGGCTGGGGACTGTCCCAGACTGCTTGGGGGTTCACACAGCCGCCCCCCAGAAGAGGAGACGAGAGCCGGAGGGCGCTGCTCCCCCCACAGTGCGCTCACCGCCTTCTTCAAGGGTCTGGCGATCTGGTCACTCCTCAGGACACTCCTCAGCTCTCCGGGGACGCGCTCGGCATCTCTGAAGAGCCTGGAGGCCACGAAGCCCAGGAGCACGTCGTAGAAGCTGGCATGGAGGACCTGGCCAGGGGGAGGAGCAGCCTTCAGCCCGGGCGCCCCGCGGTGCTGGAGGAAACCGGCCAGAGCAGCCGGTCTTCGGACCCAAGTTAGGCCGAGACGGAGCTTTCCCCATTTCCAAGGAAGGGCTGTCCACGGCCGGAGAGGACCCTGTCAGCGGGCACGCCGGGCTGCCCCCCAGGCAAGGTGTCCCGGGTGGCAGCCCCGGCTTCCTGGAGAAGAGGCGGCTTTTGGAGGGGGCTGGAGGGAAGAGAGAGCCGGCCTCGCTCCCGGCCTCGCTCCCTGCCTCGCTCCCGGCCTCGCTCCCTCAGCTCCGAGTCTCGCTTCTTCGTGACCACCCAGGGAATGGCGCCTGGCTCTCCCGGGTCCTCACAGCCCTTCTCCCCACCCCAATTCCCCCTTCCATGAGAGGAGGCCTTCCTAATGCCTCAAGCAGGGACCGTTTGGCTTTTCAGGCAGCACCACTCGGCGCAGTCTGTCCTTCAGATGGGTCTCCAGCTCCCGACACCCTTCCTAGTCAAGCTGCCTTGTGGAAGAAAACTATGATGGGCCCCGGCCTAGTCCTCCTCCCCATCCCCACGGGGCTTCGGGGCCTTCTCCATCCATCCTTGGAATCTGGCTTCAGGGTCTCACTTACACCTACTCCCCGCAGCTCGTGTGACAAGATGTCCCAGTTTGAGGGCTGCTGGAGGAAGGCAATCAGGTTGTCATAGGCCTCGCTGAAGTTGCTGGGCTTGAGTGAAAAAAGAAAAGTCAGCTCTGGTTGGCAGTGAAGGATCACAAAGAGAACCCAGGCCCAGGCACCAAGTGGTCTGTTCTTGGGTTCTAATGAGTAGAATAGCTATTGGGTGGGAGAAAACCTGGCCAGACATTCCATGTGAAAAGGATCTGGCGTGTTTAGTGGATGGCAAGCGCCACCTTCTAGGGGCCGTGTCTGAAGCAGAACTTCTGATCTGTACTGTAGTACAGAGAGGGGGGCATAACAGTTTTGCAGGCTTTGGCTGAGTTCTTATGTCAGTTAGGAGTTTAGAATCTTGGGAAAGAGTTTCAGTTGGACCTGGGAACTCGTGGAGGGAACCAGGGTCCAGCTGAGCTCCTTCTCCTTCTTGAGATTAAAAACCTAGCCTAGCTTTGGAGTGTTTTTTGAGATGTTAATTTAGATAAACCCTTTGAATCTCCATACCCTACCTCATTTCCTATCTTAATTTCCCTTACTCAAATGTCTGAAAGGAGTGAATAAGGAGAGTGAATCGGAGAGTTAGTTCAAATCTGTGAGAGTTTAGCCCTACCTTTGCAGTAATTTATCTAGAGAGGTTTTGTATCCATCATCCTAATCCCTTTGGATTTCAAAATCACCTTGAGAGCTGAGTAAAGGCAGAACCTTTCTCAGATTCCATTCCTGCTTCCCTTCCCCCACCTGAGGTTTCTCTAAGCAACTGTTAGGGCTTCCTTGATCCTTTTACCCTGACAATCTAACCTGAGAAGTCAATAAACCCCTTTGTGTTTAAACAGACCTTTTGGTTACTTCATTAGTTAATTAGTAAGAAAGGGAAGAAGAGGAATAGAAACAACATACTCTGGGTTTGAGGGAAGCTGAGGGCATCCATCTTGAAGGATGGTGTAACTCCAATACAAGTCCCTTCCTGTGAAATTAACTAAAGCCTGTAGTTAATTTCAATCAGTCTATTTCCCCTTCGTGTTTGTCTTTAGCCCGAGTCCTAGTCTGTATTCCCTGCTGCCTAGTCTATTCACTGGATTACCTCCAGCCTTGGGTCCCTTGCCTTGTCTTATTCCCTGATCCTACCAGTTATACCCCTAGCTTCAGCCTCATATTATATCCTGCATCTCCCTATTACAGCTGACCTAATCCCCATATTACCTCCCTTCCAAGTCCCAATAATAGTACACAGGAAGGAAGGAAGGGAGGGAGGGAGGGAGGAAGGAAGGAAGGAAGGAAGGAAGGAAGGAAGGAAGGAAGGAAGGAAGGAAGGAAGGAAGGAAGGATGGGAGGAAGGAAGGAAGGAAGGAAGGG
>NC_058131.1:684684513-684723298 GCF_016433145.1 Gracilinanus agilis
AGGAAGGAAGGAAGGAAGGAAGGAAGGAAGGAAGGAAGGAAGGATGGGAGGAAGGAAGGAAGGAAGGAAGGAAGGGAGGGAGGGAGGAAGGGAGGGAGGGAGGAAAGAAGGAAGGAGGGAGGAAGGAAAGAGTTAAGTGTTTTACAAATATTTGATCCTCACAACAACTCGGAAGCGGATGGTATTATCCCCTGCCTTGCTGCCCCTGTTATTAATAATTAATCATACTAGCTGGCATTTACAATGTGCTTTGACTTTACAAGTCTCACTTCATCCTCACAGCCTTGGGAAGTAGGTGCTAGTATGATTCTCATTTCACAGATGAGAAAACTCAGGCAAACAAACAGAGGTTAAGGGACTTGCAGAGGCTGCCTAGCCAGGACGTGTCCGAGAGCAGATTTGACCGCAGGACTTCCCGGTTCCAAGGCTGGCTTCCCCTCGTCAGGTGGCCCAGCACGGGGCCGATGGGCCATGAGGAATCCCCAAGAGGGCTCCCTCCAAAGTGGCATCGGCGCATCGACAAGTACTGTGGCGCCATGTCACTGCCACCTCCGACGCTCCGCTTCTCTGGGCTTTGGGGCTCCCCAAGGGGGCCTTTCCCAAGCGGGTGGTCTCAGGCCAGACCGCGGGTGCTCCTTCCCTCCTCCGGTCAGAGAGGCAGGGCTGGGGGGGGGGGGCAGAAACTGCGGCTGTATCAGCTGTGCCTCTCCTCTCCCTTCAGCCTGGCTTCCAGCCTCACCGTCCAACCAGACTGTCCTCTTAGAGCTCCCGATGACCTCTCACTGCTGACCAGCCAGCCCTCACTCAGAGCCCTGTGCTAGGCCGGGCACGTGCCGTGTCCATGTGAATGGGGGTTGCTGCAGCCTCTCCAGAGCCTCTGCTGCTGCTGGCCCTGCTCGCCATCTTGCTTTTCTCTTCCCTCTAAGTGTTTGGGGCACATCTAGGAGGTTCCCTTCGTGCCACTGTGGCTGTTGCTCTCCCCTCTCCCGTGTGGGGCTCGTCCCCAAAGCCCTGCCCCGGACCCCCTCTTCTCCTCATGGTCTTGCATCGCCATTGTCGGCTCTCCTGGTTTCTACGGTCACTCCACGGCCACCTGCCCGGCCCTCCTTGGCCCTCTCTGTCCACCCTCAGATTTCTGACTACCCGCGAGACATCTTGGATCTGATGTCCTGCAAACGTCTGAAACTCAGCGTGTCCAGGACTGAGCTCGGCCTCCCAACCTGGCCGCCTGTCCCTCTCCCCTCCCGACTCCCCTGTGACGGAAAGGGCGCACACACAGCACCGGCTCCCCAGCTTCCACCTAGGCCTTTTGCCTTCTCGTTCTCTCACCTACAATCAATGGTCGCTGTCCAGCAACAGTGGTCCTGGTCCTGTCATTTGCTCTCTCTCCTAGGCTGTCACCCCCCTAGCTCAGGCCTTCTTCCCCTGACCTCTGGCTGGCTGGTCCCTGCCTCGTCTCCCTCCGGTCTCCCCTCCATCTTCCATTTGGCTGCCCATAGCATCCCCATTCAGGAGCCCAGGGGCCCTGCTCAGCCCCGGTCCTGTGTGCACAGCTCTTCTTGGCCTTCAAAGCTCTTCCTTCCTGGCTCTCCCAGCATTCGTAGGCCTCGTTCCCTGCCCTGCCGACGTACTCCGTTCCTGGCCCACCCGTCTTGCCCGGCTGTCCCTCGTCTCTGCCTTGGCTTCCTCCAAGCCTTTCCCAGGCTTGGAGTCCTCCCTGCTGAGCCTGGAGTCCTCCGGGGAGCAGCCAGGCGGCCAACGCCCGACCCAGAGGAGGCCCTCCGCCTGGTGCAGCACAGATGAGGGGCAGGGCGGGGTGCTCTTACCTGTCCGCTCAGGGCCCCGGTCAGTCGGCAGAGGGTGCTTTGGCTGATGACTCGAGCCGGACGCAGGCCCCGGGGCCTCGGCGGGGACAGCTGCAGAAGTCAGAGCCGCCTTTGGGGTCAGCTGCACAAAGCCCAAGCAGCCTCCCCCGTGGCAGCACCATTTCCATGAAGCTTTTCCACAGGTTAATCCCACCCTTTCTGGGCCCGGTTTCACCCGCCTCCTGGGTAGGGCCCCCCCACAGTGGGCATCCAAGCACAGGCCTGGTGATGGGTGTTCCCTTGGCAGGCACCTGGCACCTCGCCAGATCTTCCCCAGCTTGGCTATGGGCTCATCGCTTAATTTGGGAAAGGAGCCATGCAAAGAGAGGAGGATCGGGAGCCTGGGGGAGCCTGGGGGAGACTGGAGGAGCCTGGGAGAGCCTGGGGGAGCCTGGGGGAGCCTGGGAGAGCCTGGGGGAGCCTGGGGGAGACTGGGAGAGCCTGGGGGAGCCTGGGGGAGACTGGAGGAGCCTGGGAGCCTGGGAGCCTGGGAGAGCCTGGGGGAGCCTGGGGGAGCCTGGGGGAGACTGGAGGAGCCTGGGAGAGCCTGGGGGAGCCTGGGGGAGACTGGAGGAGCCTGGGAGAGCCTGGGGGAGCCTGGGAGAGCCTGGGAGAGCCTGGGGGAGACTGGAGGAACCTGGGAGAGCCTGGGGGAGACTGGGGGAGCCTGGGGGAACCTGGGGGAGCCTGGGTACATCACCTCAGTGGCTGGGGCTCAAGACATTCCCCCGTGTGTAAGATGAGCAGAGGAAGAAAAGTCATTTCTGGCACTCTCTCTCCAGCTCTAAACTACCTCCCTGGGACCACTCTTCCCTTCACTGACTCTTGGGCAGAATGAGGAGGGCTGGGCCTTCCTCCGACCACTTGGGCTTAGATGCTAAGCGGAGGCAGGGCTGAGGCAGGAGGTCCAGAGAAATATCTGCCTCATATACTTTCTAGCTGGGTGACCCTGGGCAAGTCACTTAACCTCTGCTGCTTGGCCCTTAGCCTTCTGTCTGAGAGTCTAAGAGAAAAAGAAAAGGAAGGAAGGAAAGAAGGAAGGAAGGAATGAAGGGAGGAAGAGAGGAAGGAAACAACGAAGGAAGGAAGGAAACAACGAAGGAAGGAAGGAAACAACGAAGGAAGGAAGGAAACAACGAAGGAAGGAAGGAAGGAAGGAAGGAAGGAAGGAAGGAAGGAAGGAAGGAAGGAAGGAAGGCAGGCATCTAGAGCAGGGAGCATTCCTCCTTGCCCAGGGTTCCGGGTCTGAGCCTTGCTGTCTATGACTCCACACTGATTCTCAGCCCTGAAGGACAGACAGACACACTGTGTACATGAAAGAGAGGAAGGATCTCTGCATTCCTGGCCCTCATGTCCCCAGTGCTTGGCACAGTGCTTGGCCCCCAAGAAGTGAGTCCCAGATACCTGGCTGATTTGGGATTATTTGGGACCAGACCTGTGACGACTGCCCTGGGGAGGAAAATTCTGAAGGAGGAAAGTTCCTTTATGAGTGATCAGCAACTGTCATGAAATTATGATTTAGAGAATCCACCAGGCGATGCTGAGGGCTTAAACAACTTGCTTGGGGTCACTTTGCCAATAAGGTAAAAGGACAGGACCTGCCCCAGGTCTCCCAACCCTCCATCCCTACGTCAAGGACGTCTCCAGCTCCATGTGTGTCCTCACTAGCCATGCCAGCAGCCCCTCCTGTGTGTGGCGGTGACTGTTCTCAGTTTCTGCCAGGCTGGCACAAGCCAGGGAAGCTCAACCTGGCTGGAAAGGCTCTGAGTATGGCCCCAGCATCAGCTGCATCTGCCTTGCTGAGTGCAGAGGGGCCCCGGGTGCCGGCATGGCAACATGCCATTTGGCCTTGCTCAGGGGCACTTCTGCCCAGAGCGGATCCCTCCCCTGCATTTCTGCAGTGATGCTCAGTGAATCGCAGTTCTCAGGTCACCCATCAATGCTAACTGGACCAAAAAGATTCAGCCTAGGAGATCTCACATTTGAGATCTGCTTCTGCTGGCTATGTGAGCCCAAGGAGGGCAACACTGGACCTGAGCCAGGATGGGCCCAGTGGGAGGGGATGGACAAGCTCCCTAGGAGACCTGGAGCAAGGACCAGGGGCCGAGGATGGCCCAGAAACAGCAACAGATGCTGCCCCTCGCCCTGAGGCCAGGCCTGCTCGGTGTTGGCCTTTGATGGGGTCACCCTGCCTAGAGCCTTGTGGATGAGCCACCACTTTGTGATTGTTGGGCAGAAGTCCTAGAGGGCTTTACTGTCATGAGAGTAGCCCAAGGAGGCAGCTGGTACAAGTGCTAACATCCCCATTTCACAGAAGAGGAGCCTGAGGTTGGGCAGGTCTAATGAGTTGCCCAAGGTCACACAGCTTCTAAATGTCAGACCCAGGACCTGTTTTGAGGAAAGGAGAGAATGGGAGCAAACAAATAAGAGATTTTGCCCAGAGATCAGTGTGCTGGGTCTTGCTGCTTGCCGTAGAACTATAGAGCTTGTTCTGGGATGTGGGGAATATATAAAAGGGGACACAGAGAGCTGCCATGGGGGCTTTTGGACTTCCTGTTGGGGGAATAGCCTGAAGCTGGTAACTTCCTCCTCCTTGAGATCTGTGTGAGACTAGGAGGAGTTTGGTTTACTATCTCTGTGAAGCCTGTTTGGATACATCCTGCCTACTTGTGATCCACTCGTGTTATGGTGTCCTGAGAGTGTTCCCAGCTGCTGAGAAGATCTGTGTCTGGCCAGCCAGTAAACTGTCTGTTGTGAGAAGGCCTACAGTCATCTTGGGCCTAACCAGCCAGGGTGATCCCAGAGAGAAAGGGCCAATCTAAACTACTTTGAAGATCTATATACCTTGCCAACATTTCTCTGGGAGGATTTATAGTCAGGTAGTTAGACAGCCAGAATTTATAGACAGCCAGTATAAGGAAATAAGGAGCTAACAAGCCGCAGAAGAAAACCCTCTGCAGGGTTTGTAGAGGTGGGAGGTTTTAGCTAGACCCCTTAGTTTAGGGCATCCTATCCCTTAATCCTCCCTTCCATCTTACTGTGGTTAAATAAACCCTGAACTGTTTTATAATCTAAGAGTCTAAGAAGCACACTGAGCCCTGGGGAGGCCTGTCAGGCCCTCCTCACTGTGGGTTACCAAGAGACCCTCAAGCTTGGTATCTCATAAGTAACAAACCATCTATCCAGACTATCTACCTATCCTGGAACAGACAAAGCCACCCTGCCAAGGGGAGTTCTCTCACTCACCCCCGCAGTGTGGAGCTGCTTGGTTACTTTCTCCCAAAGGGAGGGCTGATTGAGGGAAGCCACCAGTGCATCATACGTCCTAGTGAAATGGAAGGGCTTCTGAAAAAGAAAAGAGGAAGAGAATGATTTCCCTTCTCCCAAGGGAAGCTTTCAGGGTGCCATGCTGGATCTACGAGGATGACCTTCCATAGAGACAAATGTAAAGTCTTTCAAAGGTTCATAAAATCAACTTCGTACAACCATGATGGGGGGAAGTGGGGGTGCTTGGCAGTTTGCCTGAAAAAGATCCACCAGCTTTAGCAGCCCCCGTGTGAAGGCTTAGTCCAGAGGGATACAGAAGCCACACAAGCTGGGCTGCTTTTGGTCGCAGTGGCAGCATGGGAAGGGCCAAGCCCATTTTGGGTAGGCCAGTGAATCTGGAAAGTGTGCAAAAGGCAGCCTGTGAGTCTGAGCCGATGAGGACAGGTCCAGAGGGAGCGTCATAGCCTTTGGCTGAGTATATGAAGAGCTGTCCAATGGAAAAGGGATTCAACTTATTTGATTTGACCCCAGACACGAGGAAAGGCCAATTTAGTTGTGATATTTAAAACCCCATCAAATCTTCCTGAGAGAGCCCTCTAGAAATAGAATGGGCTGCCTCTGAAGGAAGTGATGTGAGAAAATGGGCTAAGAATCGGTGTGACATGGGGGCAAATTCTCCATCTCTAAAATTCTGTGATTCTGAGTAAGAGCAGCCACTTTGTTTCAAGGAAAAATAAGCCTAGCCTCATGCCCCACTGCATAATATTGTGTCTGGCCAGGCCCTTGGACCAAACTTCCCCCCCAACCATCTCGGGGAGGGACACCACGGAGTCTCGATTCTCGGGATCCCAGCACGTGGCGGCCGGCTTGCTGTCTACCACACTTCCAGGAGGAGGCACAAGGCTTCGGCAGAGCAGCAAAGCTGGGTCCTCTGGCTAACACAGAATCCCTGTCCTTCCAGCCCTTGGGGGAGAGAAGAGGACATCCACTGACCACCGATGAGAAGTAGGACCAGGGCGCCCAAGGAGGGGCCGGGGGAGGGCATGCTGGCTTGGGCTGAGCAGGTAGGATCCAGGAAAGGGTGGGGGCTTTAAAGTATGAATAGAAATTAGTCACCTGGAGCGAGAAAGTCAGTCAGACAGCCAATAGCAAACATTTACTAAGCACTGGAGAGGAGAAGCCTATGCTGGTTTAAAAGCCCTTTGAAGTCGGCCTGACTCACTTAATATTCATTTAAAGAAATACGAAATTGGGTTGGGATTAAATTGTAGTGCTGAATGCCAAACTAAGGAATTTAGATTTGGATCTGCAGGCAGTGGGGAGTCATGGAAAGTTCTGAGGGGGAATGACAGCATCCCACATTGCTCTTCCCAAGTTAGGACCTTCAACAGGGAGAAAGAAGCCAGAAAGGACGGGTGTTCCCAAGCCCCGAGGACAAATGCCCCATTTCTAGGAGAGGCCGATACCCACCCTGGAAGTGAGGACGTGGGGTCTTCTCGGGATTCCTGCCTAGCAGCAGTGTCTCTGCGCACTATCATCTGTGCCCACAAAACCAGCACAAGCTGGCAGCAGCCTGGACTTGAGGGCTTGGGCCCCAGCTCTCTCACTTCCTCATTCCATTCTGTCATCTATAAAATAAAGGGAGTGTTTGTTCCCAGTGACCTCAAAGCTCCCTTCCAAGCCTTGGCCTCATGCCTCGGCATCAACCATGATGTCGAAGATGGTAGTGATAGCCAGCATTTATGCAGCACTTTTAAGTTTTGCAAAATATTTATAAGTTAACTCACTTGACCTTCACAACAACCTGTGAGATTATTCACATTATTATTATCATCCCCATTTTATAGATGAGGAAACCGAGGAACAGAGGTTAAATGATCGAATCAGTTAGGGAATGTCTGAGGCAGGATTTGAACTCAGGTTCTTATGACTCTACATTTTTCACTCTACCCCTTGCCCCCAACAAGGGGTCTAGAAGGTACAAAGATCAGAGACAGACTTGATAAACTCTATGATTATATCATCTTATATTCAATGACTCACTGTTTCTAATTGGTAATGCACCCACCCAGCTCAGACACTTGGTATTTGAAGTAAGATCAGAAGATCAAAGATTTAGGACTGAAAAAAAACTTGAGGGGATCTCTCCAAGTCCAATCCATTCATTTTCTTTTCTTTTTTTTTTTTTTTTAAACCCTTGTACTTCGGTGTATTGTCTCATAGGTAGAAGATTGGTAAGGGTGGGCAATGGGGGTCAAGTGACTTGCCCAGGGTCACACAGCTGGGAAGTGGCTGAGGCCGGGTTTGAACCTAGGACCTCCTGTCTCTAGGCCTGACTCTCACTCCACTGAGCTACCCAGCTGCCCCCAATCCATTCATTTTTAACAAAAAGGGAAACTGAGGCAACAGGGGCACACAGTTGGTCTGAGTCTGAGGCAGGATTATCTCAGACATCAAGGACCTAAAACTTGGTTCCTTTCTTTCCAATCCTGCACACGTGTGAGTACTCCTTCCTCCAGCATCACTTATAGCCGGGTCGTACCTTCTGCCCATGTGGCCGATTTCAACCAAAACTTGGAGCCTCCAGGTGGCCAACCCTCTCCGAACAGAGCCGGGCCAGCCCCCAGCCACCAGACCCAGAGCCAGGTGGGGAACGGACATCTTCCCAGCTTGGTAGACGCTGTCAGAGCCCGAGTTCGAGAAGCCAGGGTAACCCGCCAGTCACGCTGAGGCAGCAGAGACATGGCATCGGGCATCCCTCCCAGCATCCCCTGTGCCTCCTCCTTACCTGTCCATCCAGCATAATTAACTTCTGCAGCAGGTACTTTCCAGTGTCTATAAGGTAGGACTTAATGGATTCCCTCATCATTAGAACCTGCAAAGATTAATAAGCACATACGGAACTGCCCTGAAAGGTGGGTGCAGAAGGGGCTGGTATGCCATAGAAGGAAGCCACATGCCTCGCCCTGGCACTGGCCACCTCCTTCTTCAGCCCAGCTCTCAGCTCTCTCTTCCCTCGGTCTCTGGGGGAGCTTTTCCTTCCTTTCCTATCCAATCTAAAACATTTTTGTTTTCTTTGAATTTTTAAGATGGAAACTCGGCATCCTAATTGTGTGGGATGAGATTCCGTGTGTAATTCTCAGAGTCGTATTTGGCTTGTTGTAACCCCAACTTTCAAGGCCCCTTAGGATGGCTATTCTTTAGACTAAAATTGCCCGCCCACCCCATAAAACATTTCATTTTCCTGAGCTATTTTCAAAAGCCTTGAGAAGACTTTACCTGGACCCTGGGAAGAGAGCCAAGCTATAAGATAAGCTGAAGGAGGAGTTCCAAAAGGATTATTTTGGTCCCAGCCTGGGAATCCCATGATAGTCACGGGTTTTTCTTGATCATGGGGGGTCTTTAGGGGTATGTATTGTTGAAAATCACGTGCTCAAGACTGTAAACGTCATAGCCCCTCCTTCTGTGAGATTGGACAGAGGGTAGGAGGAGAATCTTGTGTCAGGTTTATTATAAAAGTCTGTGATGATGACCTAGAAGAGAGGACATTTTTGCCCCCAGCAAGCCACTTGTGTGAGCAGAATCCTTTTTCCTTCCCTTCCTCGTCCCTCCCTGCTATCTGCTGTTTTCTTCAAATTAAGCAGCTTTTCTCTGCCAGCATCTTATCAAGTCTCCTATCTGCTCATTAGAGTGATTTCTGGGGGTATGAGCCTCCCCAGAATTCCACTCCACACATTAACGGAGGTATCCACTTCTTTCTTGATAATAGCAATTTCCATAGCACTTTTTTCAACTGATCCACACGTGTATTCATTAAACAACTATGTGCCAGACGCCGGTTGCATAAAGACAAAAGAGTGTCTGCCTTCAAGGAGTTAATATGCTGCAGAGAAAAATGATATGTGCACATTTAACAAAATATATACACAAATAAAAGATAATTTTGATTCCAAGAACTAGGAGTTGGGGAGATGGTGGGGAATCATAGAAAGTAGCACACATTGAGCTGTGAAGGAAACTAGGGGATTCCATGAGGAAGAGGTAAGGAGTGCATTCCAGGAACAGTGAGATGAAAACTCAGAGAGAAGTTATTTAAGGCTGTACATTAACCTTTGAGAACCTAGGCACCATGATAGGGCACCGAAGGAGGCTTTATTTGAAAGGAAGTCCCAAAATCTAGCCTTCCAAAAGGTTGTCCTCTCTATGCTTAGTTTTGAGATTAATGATTTTGGGCACTGGATAAATCCCACAGCCTTTCTCCAGTCCTCATCTGTCCTGACCTCTCAAAACTTCTCACACTGTCCACCACTCTCTCCTCTAGAACACTCTCTGTCTTATTATTTAAATTATTTACTAGTTACATATAATAGCAAATTTCCACACAAGTTTTCCCAAGTTCATATGATTGAAGTTATCTCTCTCCCTCCTTTCCCTTCCCTCCTTGCTCCCGGTGCTGGTGATTCAATCTCAGTTAAACATGTATTATCCTGCAAAATATATTTCTATATTGTTCATTTTTGTAAGCAAGTAACTGTATAAAACCAAAACCCCAAAATATAAGCCCAAATAAACAAATTGAAAAATGGTCTGCTTTCATCTGCATTCTGACTCCAACACTCTTTCTCTGGAGGTGGAGAACATTCTTTGTCCTGAGTCCCTCAGAATTGTCCTGCATCAGTGTATTGCTGAGAGGAGCTAAGTCTATCGCAGTTGATCATCATACAATATTGCCGTTACTGTGTACAATGTTCTCCCGGGTCTGCTTATTTCACTCTGCATCAGTTCCCGCAGATCTTGCCAGCTTTTTCTGAAATCATCCTGTTCATCATTTCTTCTAGCATCACAGTATTCCATCACCATCATATAACCCAATTTGTTCAGCCATTCCCTAAAGGATGGATATCATCTCAATTTCCAAATCTTTGCCACTCCAAAAAGAGCTGCTGTAAATATTTTTGTAGAAGCAGGTCTGTGTTTTTGTTCTCTTGGTCCTCTTCCCTGTCTAGCCAGTCCTTATTTTTCCTTGCTGGCTCATTCTCTTCCCCTACCCTCTAAGTGTGGGCACCCCCACCCCGGCTATGTCCTGGTCCCTCTTCTTTCTCTATAATCTCTTCCTTGGTGTCATGATCTCGGCTCCCTTGAGTGTTAAATCATGGTCTCTATGCTGATGACTCCAACATCTCTTTATGCAGCCTTCCTCTCTCTCCTGAACAGCTGCCCTATTCCCACCTCCACCTGCATGTCCTACATGGATGATTTTCAAACTCAGCATGTCTAAAACAGCACCCAGACTTTCCCAACAATCCATCGGCCATGAAGATTCCTTTTCTGCTGAAAGTATCACCGTCCTTCCACTCTCCCTGGCTCAGGAGTGAACTAACCCCCATATTCAATGACCCAACCTCGTCTCCACAACATGCCTCACCTTCAACCCCTTCTGTCTCTGCACTAACACTGTCTATACCTTCATTTGGTCTATTGTGGTTTTTGAAGCCCTTGCCTTCTGCCTTGGTATCAATTCTAAGGCAGAAGAGCAGGGAGGGCTGGGCTATGGCAAACCTTTCAGAGACCAAGTGCCCTGCCCCACCCCACCCCCAAGCCTGAATGCTGCTGCCCCTCTCCCCCTCCCCGCTGCCACCTGACCCCAGATGGAGGGAGGGGGGAGGGGAGAGGAGGTGTGATGGAGAGGGAGAGGGGAGCAGCTCGACCCAGGTCCTTCTGCCTTTCTAGTAACTAACTCTGGTGGACGACGGCGCCTGTCCAGAGAGAGATCTCTGTGTGCCATCTTTGGCATGTGCATTATAGTTTCACCACCATGGTGCTAGGCAATAGGGGTTAAGTGATTTGCCCAGGGTCACCCAGCTAGGAAGTGTCTGAGGCCAGATTTGAACCCAAGTCCTCTTGTCTTCATGCCTTGTGCTTTCTCCATGTTGCTGTCTAGCTGCCCCTAATTTGGTCCATTGTTCCCTTCCATCTGAACTACTGTAACAGAACTGAGATGGTCTCTGCCTCCAGTGTCTTACCGTCTAATCCATCCTCCACTCAGCTGTAAAACAGACTCCTAAAACACAGTCCTAATCTCTACTTAGAAAATCTCTACTCACACCTCAATTCAGAAACCTTCAGTGGGGCGGGAACAAACATTCATTCCTTCATTAAGGCCCCGGTGGGCCAAATGCTTCACAAATACTGTCTCAACGGCTCCCTGCAGCCTCAAGAATGACTCCAGCCTCAGCTTAGCCTCCCATCTGCTGGGCTAGTTTCATTTCATGATACCTCCCTTCACACATTTTTCCTTCTAGACCCATGGCTAGACACCCGGGACGTGGCCCTTATTTCTGGAATAAGCTCCCTAATCACATCGGCCTCAAAGTCACTTGCTTCTTTCAAGACTGCTCTTGTTTAGCCTCCCACACAAGACCTTTCCTGATTCCCTCCAGTTACTATGATAATATTATATAATAACTCCCTCTTGGAGTTACTTTGGATTACAATGACTGTGACAATGTAAATAAAAAGAACAAACCCACAAAACTTAACCAAGAAACTATAACAACCAAGCTCACCTGTGGTGGAAGGGAACAAGCTTTTTTATAGTGCCTACTACATGCCAGACTCTGGGCTAAGCACTTTTACAAATATTCTCTCTTTTGATTCTCACAACAATCTTGTGAGATAGGTGTTATTATTATCCTTACTTTGTAGTTGAGGAAACTGAAGCAGGCATAAGTTAAGTGACTTGCCCAGGTCACAGAGCTCAGTATTAGGGAGGACCAAAAGAAAAGAGAGATAAATTCTCTGTACTCTATGAAGGTCACCTTATTAGTCTGCCTCCCCCTGTCCAATAGTTCATCTTGGTTCTCATTCTGACTCTAGCACTTATTGGTTGACCTTAGGTAGGTCAGTGCCTTGCTTGGAGGACATGGAGATGTCCTCAGATATATATTTTCTAGCTCCCATATTATAGGAACTTACTTCCAGTGCCTCCCGGAGGAAGTGCAGCTTCTCCTGCCAGTCCTCTTGGCTGAAGGGCTCTGATGGGAGACCAGTCATAAAACTGCAAATTCAATACAAAAACTGCAGGGTGAAGATGAAGTCAGCTTCCCTGTTAAAGGTTCCCAACAAACCCCTAAGGACTCTCTTGGAAAGGTAGAGGCTGTCTCACTTAGGACTCACTAAACCCATTTTGGGACTAGGCAGAAGGCTCACCAATATTAGACTTTCTTTTATCTTCAATGGAACTTCCACCATATGCCCATGGTCTAGAATAGATACTCAAAACTAACCATGGGCCCCTCCTGGAGAATCAGGCACCCCTTAACTGGCTCACCAGTTGTAAATAAAGATGGGCTTGGAGAGGGATGTGGGCAAATGGACCTCCAATTAGAAAATGAACCCATTCTGTCCCAGACATTGAAAATGGAAAACTATGGGTCAAATAACAGTTATTGCTTCAGTAAGTGGCTGGATAACACCAATCCAGCATCTAGCTTTGGCCATTCAAAAAATATTCATTTCTTGAGTAAGTGAACAAGTGGACTGTGGGGTTGTGCAGTATTTCTGGTGGGGAACAAGGCTAGACTTTCCTCAGAAGGCATCTATAAGTAAAGGCACATTTATACAGGGTTAAGAAAAGGAAAGTGACCTTCCAGGAATTTAGCCTTAATCCCATCCTTTTACACGGCCCTAAAAGGCAGAACCAGGCTTCACTTAAAGAGAAACTTCCTATCAATTAAAGCTATCCAAGAGTGGAAGGAACCTTCTCTGTAGTACATTTCTTCTCCCTGGAGGTCTTTAAGTAAAGGCTGGATGACCATTATAGTAGGAAGGATTCTTATTCAAGCATGGGTTGGACAAAGTAGCTTCAGATGTCTTGTTGAATTTTTGAGATTTTGTCATCCCCAGACCCTAGAAGTCTCTGTGACTTACTTCCCAGAAACTCTCCCCAGGAATTTAGTATCATGCATGCATTGCTAGGCAAAAATGGTCCTAGGGCTAGGAACTACATACCTTTCCATTTCTCGAGTTGCTGAAGGTTGGCTAAGAGGGCACGAGTAAGACTCGTTGGACACCTGCTTCAAAAGGCCGAAAGAAGAAATGAGTAGGTATGACACTGCCTTCTGATTTGACCAGTATGTCCTACTACAGTGACTTCAGCTGGAGTTGGGAAAACTTAGAGCTGGCCTTCTTTATTCAAAGAAGATGGCTCTATCCTCTCCATCAACCCCTCTTACAGCTGCCTGACTAGTGCTTGTTCTCTACAGCTTCCCTATCCTCCCAGGCTACCCTCTAATCTGGACCCCATCCCACCAGCTTTAATGCTTAGAACGAAAGATCTCCAGGACACCTTTACTGCCACCACTTCTGAAGCTTGGTGGAGTTAAGTCCCAAACCCAAATCAATTCCTTGTCCTGTTCTTTTTTTAATGCTCTTTTGCTAACAGGAGAAATAGATATATAAATGTCTGATTCTGGAAGGAAAATCTCTCCTCCTTCGGTGCCAAGTACAAAGCAGGAAGGATATATCATATGGTGAGGTCAAACCCACATTGTCAGGTCCATGAATGCACCTCCAAATTGGCTGTCCTTTTCTAAAACCAGCTCCTGAGGTTCCTGGGCCTTGCCATCTGCCATGAAACCAAACCCGCCTATGTATTTTCTCCTCCATTTAGAGTGCAAACTCCCTGAGAGCAGACACTATCTTCTTTCTCAGAAGTCTGAGACCCTTTCTATGACTTCTTTAAGTCCTTTGGTCTACAGCCCAATGGGGAAGTTGTAAAAGAGAGAGTCCTGGGAGTTGTAGTCTCCCAGGGCTTATAATAATTTCAAATGACACAGAAGCAAAGCCCTACTTCCTTCTACCTCCCCAAAGGCATCATAATTCTTCTGATGGATCACACACCTCAGCAGGGTCACCCAAAGAAGGGGTTAGCTCTTCTACTGCCCTTGTTAGATGGGGTTGAAGTTCTCCCATGCCCTGGTGCCAAGGGAATCTGGCCACTCTCAACTCAGCCAGGAATATGGGCTCTCTGACCATGTTGGGCAGAGGGAACATGATTTGTTACGCTCACTTCTATGGCAGCAGTCAAATGAGAATAAAGATGGCAGGAGATTGGTGATTCTTTCTGTAGTTTCAGGGTCCCTAAGTCTCCAGGGACCTTATTATGATGCACGGAATCATGGCACCAGAACTGGTCACCTGCATCACCAACTGTAAGTTCTGGGGCAATTTATGCACTCTAAAAGGTCTCATTCTCAAAGATTCATTTTGAAATACTTTGGGAATATGTTTTACATTACTTCAAATATCCAAATAATAGACAGCTTGCCTTCTCAAAGGATGGGAGAGGGACCGAAGGAAAAAAATCAGGAAGTCAAAATTTCTAAAAAATGTTAAAATACACAAAGTACAAATTAAAAAAAAAAAAGCAGAAGGGGGCAATGAGGTGACTCAGTGGATTGGGAGCAAGGCCTAGGGACAGGAGGTCCTGGGTTCGAATCTGGCCTCAGACACTTCCTAGCTATGTGACCCTTGGCAAGTTACTTTAACTCCCATATGCCTAACCGTTCCTGCTTTTCTGCCTTGGAACCAGCATAGAGTGAGGGAGGGAAGGAGGGAAGAAAGGGAGGAGGGAGAGAGGGAGGGAGGGAAGGAAGGTAGAAAGGAGGGAAGGAGGGAGGAAAGAAGGAGGGAGGGGAAGGAGGGAGGAAGGAAGGAAGGAGAGAAGGAAGGAAAGAAGGAAGGAAGGAAGGAAGGAAGGAAGGAAGGAAGGAAGGAAGGAAGGAAGGAAGGAAGGAAGGGAAGGAAAAGGAGGAAAAGAAAAAACCAGGCACAAAAAAGAAATATTATGGGGATTCCTGTTGGTCAAAATTATTCAATGATGATACTAAATGGAAATGCTCCCTAGTTTGTACTGGTGGTATGTTTCCTCAAAATTCACACCAACCACCCTCTCTATCCTATTGTATGTCCCTCCTGACACAACAGGCACATGTATAATAATGAGGGTTCACTGGGCAAAGGTTTTTGGTGGTGGTGGTTGTCCGTTCTCCTCCCCTCCTCCCAGCCCCCCCCCCACTCCCAGCATAGGACCAAGATGTTTGTTCAATTTCAGTAAGTATTTTTAAAGTTAAGAATAATTAGTGTACCAAACTACAAAATAAGGATTCCATTCCTGCATTCTCAAGTCTACTTTTTCTAACATAGAACAATGATTCCTACTGGAATTTGAATGCATTGAGCAAATACTTATTGAATCTATTTCAGCTCTTATCAGATATACAGAAAAAAAAAAGTGCTCCAGGCAAGCCATCTTAATTCTCTGAAACTGCTTCTATCTTTGTAAATAAAGTAAGAGGGTTAGATTTAGTAATCTCCAAGGTTTAACTCTTGAGTCCCAAGATTGAGTCAGTATCTAGTCCCAATTTTTCTCTTAAAGTCACTGAAATTTGAGGGTATTCTGGTACTCTAGAAAGACATTGGCCCTGGAGTCAGAGGATATGGCTTCAAATTCCCCCAGGCAAGTTCTTGACCCTCCTCAGGCCTCAGTTTCTTCATCAATATTAAGTAAGGGGTTGGGTTAGAAAGCCTCTTAAGGTTCTCTGCTACTCTACATCTATAGTTCCATGATATACATCCAGACAGATAGAAGAAAGTGCTCCTAAGATGGAATTCTTCAGAGTGAATAATTTTGGAAGGGAAACAAAATCTAAGAAGTGACTTTTCTTCTTCTTAAGCATGCAAAGCTCAGAAATTGAAAAATGTGAAGAGTCACACCTTCATATGGCTGGTAAAACAGGGAAACTTTTCTCCTCGGGGGATATTTCCAGTTTCCTCTTAGAAAATTGTCATGGCCATTCTCCTTTTCATAGAAATCTTTTATTGCTGCAGTCAACAAACTTGTGTATCACAGCACAAATAACCAATTACAGTTTAAGAAACTAAGAACTCTCCAGTGGTAATACTGAGAAAAGATTAACATACATAAAAGGATACAAAACTATACATTTAAATTACTAGAAATTTCCTAAGGAACTAAAAAAATTGCCGACTATCAAATGTTCTTTATAAACTACATGACCCATGCCACTGTAAATGCGATTTTAACAACAGGTTACATATATCTACAAATGTTGCACCTAAATGTCAGATCACTGTAAAAGTTGAGCAATTATTTCCTAAAAGAAGTTAAGTGCTTCTTGATGAGGCTAGGTTCTTCTTCCTTGGTCTCTATAGATGTGGTAGTAATATTTCAAACTAAATTCACAGGGAAAAATTTATGTTAAATATTCGTTTATCTGAGATAATGCTATTGAACAAAAAAATTTTTTTTTAAATAAAGCATACTTACTTTTAGAGCTGCCTGGGCAGCAGAATTTGGGACTCTAGTGAGGAGTGTTTTCAATTTCTCTGTCCCTTTCCATCTACCCCTACGCCCAAATGCAGATATCAGAAGACTCTCACTGAGACTTGTAGAAATTAAATGAGACTCCTTTTCCTGGCTGAGCTACTTTGAATTTATGTGTGTAGTTACAGTTTGGAAAGCAGGGCCTACCTTGGAAACTACACATCAAGATGATAGGAACACAGAGATCACAACAGTATCTTCTCATCCTGGGATGGAATAAGTAGTTGGGTCAGGGATTGGCAGCACATTTGAAGAAAAAAAAATAGTGTTGACAGTTTAAAATATACACCTGCAAGCTTTGATTACTCTACTTCCTACAATCAAAAGATACAGCACCAGCACCTACATGGCTGCTAGGAGCAACTATTTAAGAAATGAACCAAGAAAGGGAGATGGGACACATAAGAATCAGGACCAATAGG
Source organism: Gracilinanus agilis (assembly GCF_016433145.1). Classification (NCBI taxonomy): domain Eukaryota; kingdom Metazoa; phylum Chordata; class Mammalia; order Didelphimorphia; family Didelphidae; genus Gracilinanus; species Gracilinanus agilis. Next base: position 684,701,475 of record NC_058131.1, read on the forward strand.
AGGGAGAGATTATGACCCCTTTTTTGTCCAATCACTTTTCATCTTTTTTAGGGAGAGCCTTTGCTAAGTAGTCAAGGGATTTTAAAGCATGTGGCTTAATGTATATACTACATTAGCGAGAGTAGACACACGCAAGAAAGGCTATCTGCACACACTTGAAACCATATCTGGTAGCAGCCAGCTTCCTGGGAAGCAAACTACAACTCTCTGGCTAGTTAGAAGGAACCTAGTCTTCTATCACTCTCCTTGGTTCAGTCAATGCCCCAAATATCCAATTAAAGAGTTTGTTGTTCCCTGCAGGTTGATCCCAGTTTTGTGGATGTTTTATGGCAATACATTTGGTAAGTCAGTCTTATCACTAAGGTTTGATGGGGGCAGAGATCAATATATCAAAATCTAATCACTCAATATAACAAAATTAGGAGAACACATTTATGGCCAACAAAGATGTGAAGCATTCTTCTGTGCTTCCATGAGGTGGTATCCTGGTGAATCAGTATTTTGTTGGGGAACAAGACCCCTGTAAGCAAAGGGAAACTAGAAATGATTGTTAATGGGATTAGTGATAGTCAATACTTTTTGAAATTAAAAATGGAGTAGGGTAATTTGTGTATCATTTCAGTGGAAGAAATAAGGGAGTAGGATGACATCTTGCTATACCTTCCCCATAATTCATTGCTCACATAAAAGATAACATTTACAAAGAAATCCCTTGTCACAAACTTAAGAGAATCTGGGATTAAGGCAGCTTAACCATACTTTCCTGGGTCGCCTAGATCTATAGAGATGTCCAATATTTATTTAGAATTTATTCTAGGATCTTAAAAGGAAGAAAGTTCACAGGACATGACATTAGGAACTTTGTCAAATTCTGTTCTAGAATGAGTAAGCAAGTTACACCAATTTTTTTTTTCTTCTCTAAGGGTTTATTATCGGAAGTGGTAGAAAGAAGTTAAGAGTCACCTGGGTTATGGAAAAGGTTGTTTAAAAGGCTGAAGGCCTGGCAGACCTGGTATTTAACATACCTGAGCAGACAATCTTTGAATCATTGTATTCATAGGTCAAGCCTGAAGAAAGGGCAGGAGTAAGAGCACTTTTAAACACAGAGTCTATACAAGCATAGGTTTCTGACCCGCCTGAGATAAGAGGAAGGGAACAGGAGTGAGAGGGGAATTTTCACCCACTTTCATGGCAAAGGGACCAACAGAGCCATTTCCAGGCCAGAAAAGAATCTGTGTCAGGCATATAAGCTGGAGTTTGTGAAGCTAAAAGCATCCGAAGAGGAATGTGACCCAAACTGGGCAAACTGCAAACATAGTGGATCACCTTAGGAACTTGAAGAAAGTTCTAACAGTTTGACATATCAAAAGTCCAAAGAAGATGGAGGATTTTTTTTTTCTGCTGTACTCTGGAGCCTTTCTATCTGCCATCTCACACAAATCAAGCTATGTGAGAGATTTTTGAAAAAGCTAGAATTCAAAAGGTAGTTTTCTAAGCAACTAACTACACCAAGTTACCTTTAAAACCCACAATGGGGGTGGGAGATGGGAATGAGAATAAGCTGGATACTCTATTAACTATAATATACTTAATGTTGTTTTTTTTTTACTCATTTTGGTTACAGTAATGTCTGAGCATAGGCCTTCTGTCCATTCAGTGGATTCAACAGAAGCTGTTTTCCAATACCAAGGCCCAGTCAATTTGCCAATTTTACTTATAGGAGCAGGACAATTCATCTAAGCCAATTTGTTCAACAGTTCACTTCATGGAGCCAGTTCAGTCCTTGTGTGCTAGGGTTAGTCATTTTGATCTTGTGCCACCAATATTTTCCATCTCAGGAGAAGACCTTTTAGATACATGGCCTTTAGCAAGCCACTGAACCAGACTCCTCACTTATCCATCATAATTCTTTATCTACCATGCCCACAGAGGTCCCAAACTTCCCTCTTGTACAAATTTAGCAATCAGGTCAATATAGCTTTTATATGTTCTTTTCATTGTTTGTCCTGCTAAAACACACATATGCACACTCACAGGCATGATAAACATTTGCTTCTTAATTCAAATCCATTCTTCACAGTAGCGCAAATTGGAGAGATTTGGATACAAATTAACATGAAAAGAAAGTCAACCAATTTCTGATCATTCACTCCCTTGCCCTCCTGTAAGGTTACAACACACACCCTTTTGTTTTTTTAGTTAAGACTGGATATTACAAAAGTACATGTGTACACTTGTTATATATACTCTTGATAAAAATAAGAATAGACCCAGAAAAATCATATTTTCAAATAAACATCTTATATCCATGAATTTGTTTGCACAATAGCTCCATATTGGGGTTTATTTCCATCATGGTCACAAAAATTCTGTGGGGATGTATTGGAAAATCACAAACATTTTAGATATCATAAGGCAAAAAGGTCTGTAGGGCCTATAGGAAAGGGCCAAGTATATTGAAAGGAATATTCTGAAATGAGACATTCTTTCAAGTTTCAATCCAACTGGACACACATATTACAAAATAAAGATTTTTAAAAGTGCTGTTTGCTTTGTGAGTCACTTATCTTTAAATGTAAAGCATGATCTTAACCTGACTACCCAAGAGAGATGTTAATGGCAGATATTATCAGAGGCTTCAAGTCCTGATTTAAGGTCTTCCAGTGCATCTCTCTCAGACTCTTCTTGAATAATGGTGACATTAATGAGAGTTGGCTTTTTCCCAGTGTTTTTAGGGGTATCTGATGTTAAAGTGAAATAAAGCACTCTTTGGAAAATCCAATGCAGGCTCCATGGTGTGGTCACACATAAGTCTTCTGTATTTTGCCTTCTTTTTATTCATCTTTCAGGTTTTACAACTTGGCTGAACAGGAATCAGGCAGCAAAGTTGCTCCCTATCAGTAGTATCAGTCACCTACATTTTACCATTCCTCCTCATAAAGCATACCTATAAGATACTCAACATAAAAGGTATGCCACCATGATAACATATTAAAAGATATGTCGAAGATGATTTAGAAAAACAGAACAGAATAGAAAAAATTCAACTGCCCAGTCTAAGCTGTTGGCTGATTTTTTCTTTTTCTTTATTTTTTTTTAAGGTATGCAGCTTTTAGTAAACAGTGTCATCTCAGCTCTTCATGAATGTCTGGGAAAAAAAAATAACAGCCCCTTCTCCCTTTATCAGACGTGAAGAATTTCTGCTCCATGGTCTTCAGGCTCTGTGTAACGGGAAGAGTTTGTGTCAGAATGACAGATCCCATGTCGCCCATCTTTACTTTCAAAATTTGGCTCTGTTAGTGCAGGTTTTTCATAAACATTCTTTTTACTTGTTTCTGGACAGTTCTGGACATAGATCACTCTGTTATAAGCTTTAAGTCTCTTCCATAATTGCACGTATACTTTACACTGTACGTACATAAAAAGAAGTCCACCAGTGAATCCTATGGCCACGACCACCAGTTTAGTCCAAAAAGGCCATTCTAGGATCCCTAAGGAGAGAAAGATCTAGATTAATGACTCATCAGAATTAAAAGAGGCTCTAAGCTCAATGATCTTCCTGTCAGCAAATGAAATTTCTTTAATATCCCCTTCAATTCAGTCCTTTCACTACATTCTTTATTGGTCAAAGATCAGCCTTTTGTCTAGCACATTCTACCATGATTTGCACAAGAGGACTTTCTTCTTGCTTTCATCTTCAGTCTCCTCTACTGGTAAAAGTCTACTGAATAATTTAAGTAGATTTTCCTTAACAAACCTGAAAAGTAAGCTTTCCTCTTTCCTTCAATTTAACTTCAGGGCAACAAGGTGACTCAGCATAGAGAACTAGGTCTGTAGTCAGGAAAGCCTGAGTTCAAATATGGTTTCAGACATTTACTAGCTGTGACCCTAGACAAGTCACTTAACCCTGTTTGCCTCAGTTTCCTCATCTGTAAAATGAGCTGATGAAGGAAATGGCAAATCACAACAGTATCTTAATCAAGAAAACCCTAAATGGGGTCAAGAAGAGTCAGGCATGACTAAAAAACTACTTCAAAGAAATCAATTTAACTACTCTGTATATTGCTAACTCCCTTTTATTATGTGGTCACAACTTAACATTGATAAATGGCTATGGCTTGTGGATGCAGGCCATATAACTTAAAGGTTATGGTGAATATAGTTCTAAATTGTGTATCTGCCACTATCTCTGAATAGATCCAAATTATAAGACAAAAATAAATGCTAGACAAATAGAGGCATGAGGAGATATTCATTACAAATGATGTTATGTAGTCACTGCTAATTCGGCTTTTTGATGACTATTTCATACTGAAAGACAAGATACCATTGACCATGTATCTCAGTTCCCACTGAGGGCTGTGGGAAATCTCATGTTCCTAAGACATATTCAGGTAAGTAGAGAATCTTTAAGTCTATGCCTTAAAAATGTGAGAGACTTTGTTTCTAGATTGATGAAATGAGCAAGAATGAACAGGTATTTCCAAGGAAGGGAAAACCTTTAAAAAATTTTCAGTGGATTCTCCCTTCATCTTCTCCTTTACTATGATTTCCTTGAATTATAATATTCCTTGTGTATACTTTTGTTGTGTTTAAAATAAATTAAGGTAAGTGAAATCCGTTCTAATATTTTCTTTCACAAATAATTTAATTAAAATGATTCTTGTTCAAAGGGATGGACACATTGCATTTGTTGTCCATGTGTTACCAGTGGTTCAAAGAAACTCTAAGAATTCTCCCTGATATCTTCATAGGTTAGGTTTTTACATTTGAGCTGTAATTTGGTTGAAAAACTCGAAACAGTGACCTCACACCTCAGAGGCTACTGAGCATACACTTATAATATTCAAGTCTGATAATAATAGTTCACATGCAACAGAATGCCTCTAGTGCTGTCTCATGCAGATGGATGGCTTCTGATATCCTGGTTCAAATGACTGGTTTCCCATAGTCTTTTCCTATGTGAAAAGTCACAGGGTTTGAGGAATTCTTAGGGGAGAGGAGTAGAATAAAGTTGATGAGAGCAAGTCATGATCTCTCTTCTAACACAGTATGTAACTCATAACAGGATTTGGTCTAGAATTTTCTTACCACTTCTTTTCTTTTCTTTTTACCACTTCTTTTAAAAGGAATTTTTCTTCCTCACAAATTGGACTGAGAAGGACACAGAGTATATACAATACAATCCTGGCTGTACTTTAAAATAGTGAAATCATTTATATTTGTGTTTAATAAAATAAATATGAACAAAATATAGTAGGTAATTAGGCCTATTAAGGAATATAAATTTGGTATCAGATACTAAAATGTCTTTTTTTTTTGGTCAATTTTTGTTAATATTGTTTGATTAAAAAAAAGTCAAAGTAACACATATGTACTCATTTAAATAAATATAATATTATATAGATCTGGACTTATTCAGCTATTTCCAAAGCACTTTAATTATTATTTTTCACACTGCTATTATTGTGCAGTGCTATCTGACTCTTTGTGACCCAGTGGATCATAGTGTGCCAGTGCTGTCCATGGATTTTTGTTTTTGTTTTTTTTTTTTTTGTCAAAGATACTACAGTGATTGGCCATTTCCTTTTCCAGTGGATTAAAACAAATATAGGTTAGGTGATTTTCCCTGGGTCACATAGCTACTAAGTGTCCTTGGTCATATCTGCACTAGATCTTCCTTTCTCTTGGCCTAGCACTCTATCCACTGGGCCACCTTGCTGCCCTCAATTTAAAAAAATTAAGAATCAGAGCCTCAGACACTTCCTAGCTGTGTGACCCTGGGCAAATCACTTAACTCCCATTGCTAGCCCTTACCACTCTTCTACCTTGGAACCAAAACACAGTATTGATTCCAAGGTGGAAGGGTAAGGGTTTAAAAAAAAAATTAAGAATCTGAAACTAAATGCATGGAAGGAAGTTCATTTATTCAACAAATATCCTAAACAATGAAATTACTCCCATCAGATGGATTGATCTAGGTGACTTATGGAGACTATATAAATACAAATTCCTATCCATCTACTTTTTTCATTCTTTGAAACTGTCCTTCACCTTCATCAAGACATTTAATCTCTTGCCCCCTTGCTACTGTGCCAGTGTGACTTCACTTGCCTTCCTACCAGCAAGGGCCTTATGGTTACTCATGTTTACAATATTCTCCTCCCTCTTATCCTAGAATCTCTTCCCCTTCAAACTTCTGTTTTACCTGTTCCCTTCAAATCCCAAAATCTTGTGAAAACTCTATTATCATTGATTTTCTCTGTTTTCCCTCCAGGTTGCCAACCAAGGCCAGATAGCATCATGGAAAAAATCTTACAGTGTAAGTATAATTATTTAAACTCAGATTGGGCAGCTGAGTGGCTCAGTGGATTGAGAGCCAGGCCTAGAGATGGGAGGTCCTAGTTCAAACCTGGCCTCAGACACTTCCTAGCTGGGTGACCCTGGGCAAGTCACTTAACCCCCATAGCCTAGCCCTTACCGCTCTTCTGCCTTTGAATCAATAAACGGTATTGATTCTAAGATAAAAGGTAAGGGTTTGGGAAAAACAAAAAAAACCCTCAGATGAGTTCAAAGCTCAAAGCTCTTTTCTTTTGTTCTCTAATTTTCAACTCTCCATGATAATGTTGAAATCAAATGCCTCACACTGTATACAATGCATTCAAATTCCAGCCCCAACCCCTCCCTCTCCATTCTGAGAGGCAGACCTTGCTTCTTTTTCTTTCACTGAGAAGAAAACTATCCAAAATTATTTCCCTTCACAATCTCTCCTCTACATTCTTAAATTTCTCCATGATATACTTACCTATATTTTCTTTCTCCTACCCTTCGAAGGCTAGCCCTTGAGTATTACATTCTATCCCCTTCTAACTCTGTGAGGACCTTGTGACAACTTCACATTTCTTCCTCTCTCATGAATCTTCTCTGTGTTCCTTGAGTCCCTCTCTCCAATTTGCTCTACCCTACAAAAAACCTTCTTTTGCTCCCAACCCTCTCAAACTCCTCTGTTCTCTGTTCTCTGAAAGCCTGGCCATCACACTGTTAAGTCCGATAAAGCTCTTTTCAATCCTTTGATTCCTTTTTTACTTTACCTCAGCCTCTGACAGTGCTGACTACTCTTTCTTCCAGATGGTCTCTCCTTGCTTCTCTGACATGACTTTCACCAGGTCTCATCCTCTCCTTTGGTTTTTCTTTACCAATCACCTTCCCTGATTTCTTTTTACTACTTCTGCCACCTACATGTCTTCAAACCTCATATTATGACTTTTGAAATGTTAACTCTTTCCCATGACTTTGAATAATTGTGCAGATGATTTCTCCATCTTTCTCTTCAATTCTACTCCTAGAACTGAGCTTAAGACCTGTCTCTATCCAAGTATAGTGTGGTCATCTCCACCAGTATGTTTTGCCAACAGTCAAACTTCAAGTGTCCGACAATGACTTCCATCTACTTTCAAAATCTGCTCTTCCTCCTCACTTCCTCACTTCTCTTACTACTTAGTCAGATGTGCATTGTTGCTACTTGAGTACTGGGCCTCAGGTGTAATCTCAAAAAAGAAGATCTTGTATATCTGGCATATTACCTATTGGTCCTTCTGTCCCCATCTCATATTTGGGATTCCCACTACCACCAAACACACTTTATGTGCATTATTTCCTTTAATCCTCACAAACATCTGTATTAATTTAAAAGACCTTGGGAAAGAAAACAGGGAGTGGGAAAGTTGGCACTAAATTGTCTACATTTAAACATACCAGTTGTCTGTCCTTGCTTAATCTCCTCAGCAGTCCGGTCTATGAGAACATACAAGGACCATACCACACAAGTGATTGCAATGACATGGAATGTTACAGAGCACATGATCTTCCTTCTTTCACTGGATGTCATCTGCAATTTTTCCCACTGAAAAGAAATAACAGAAAACAGCATGAAATTTCAGTCTTAAAAAAAATTCAAAATAAAGTTGGTGAGAATATTTCCTATGAGAAGCATTGCTTTACTCCTCTCCCCAATACAAACAACATTCATCCTTCAAATTATCAAGAGATAAACTGCTTGTTAGTGTTCCACTGGGAACCAATTTAATGTATGATAAAAAACCAGGATTAAGAGGAAACAATACATTACCTGTCCAATAAAAAATTTCTTTCTAACTAAAAATTCTTATAGACATCTCTTAAAAGGACTTCTAGATAATACTGTAATTGGAATACAATTTACAGGCTCAGGTGGGGAGGGGGTGTCTTTTTCAGACACTCACTTTTTCCAATGCAACAGGCAAATGAGAAGGGGGTGATGCTGGAATGAAAACACATGAATGAACTGAATCACAACTATATCACAGAGGTCAATGTCAAAAGTTTGTATGCCTTTTTGTTCTCATCTAAAAATTTTTTTGCACTTGAAGTTAATAATTTCCAGACATAAATAACCTTGGCTTTTTAAAAAAATCATTCTCCTGTTCTACTGTTTCTAAAATTTCACAACGTAGTCCAAAGTTACAGATTCTCTTTCACTGATTTCCAAAGTTGGGGTAAAAAGCAAGGGCTGGGTGGAAAGAGTGAAAACAAAGCTTAAATGCTGTTTATTTTTGCCTATTTCATGCTAGAGTTGGCAGACATATTCAAGATCATTGGGAGCAATTCCTATCCTTTCACAAATGAAGAAAAGAGAAAGGAGCAGTCAGTCACACAACAAACCAGTGACTAGGAAGAGTTGGGATTTGAATCCAGATTCCCCCAACTCCTAGTCCTGAGTTTTACTCTATACTACAGCAAATGTCACCATCCTTCTGTTAGATATCACTTAAAGATTACTTTAGCATTCAGTGTTTAAAGGCAGTACAGATTTGAAATGAAAATGGATTTTCCTTTTTCTTTATTGATTTGAGTTTTAGAAGAAGTACACAATTTTGCTAATAGTTTAGAATCTGGGTGATTTTCATTCTTTTGGGTGGGGCATTTTCTTTTTTAATGCTATAGTTTTAGTCTATAACCACTGAATTTTTTTACATAATAATGAAATCAGAGCCCCAACCCCTAATTCCAGCTAACCTCTAATTTCTAACTATTGCCAAGTCCAAATCCCTTTACTTTCGTCTTGTAAATAGAACATACTCACTTCCTATCTTTGTACCTTAGATCATACTGTTGTTCCCTGATCTAAAATGGCCTTCATATCATTTATTTATCCAACTCCTTTCTATTTTTCAAGGGCAATTCAAGTCCTATGTTCTGCATGAAGCTTTCCCATATTAAGCCAATCTGTATAAATCTCTCCTCTCTTGGAAGTCCCCTACCACACAATTTACATGGAATTTTATGCTATCTTGGGAGTCCGTAAAAGTGCTTGGGCTCCTTCAAGCCAGAGACTATATGACAGACCGCTTTTATGTATCCCTTGTACATTATGGAAGGAAGTACTAAAAAATTTGGTTATGTAACTGGATTTTGAAATAGGAGCTGAAAATCAGAGGGGGCGATTTGGTTCTAAACAGAACAAAGGATATAAGGTAATATTTTAAATTCTATTGTTTTTAAGGTTAATAAGCATTTTTCTCACAACACCCTGTGAGACAGATGGCAGAATAAGTACAAAAGTATTACTTTCTTCTATCCCAGATTACTTCTTATAGTATTAGTGTAGTTCATTTCTTTCTTTTTTAAAAAATTCTTATTTTCTCTCTTAGAATCCATATTGTAAATTGGTTCCAAGGTAGTAGAGCAGTAAGGGTTAGGCAATGAGGGTTAAGTGACTTGCCCAGGGTCATATAGCTAGTTAGTGTCTGAGGCCACATTTGAACCCGGGTGCTCCCATTTCTAGGCTTGGCTCTCAATCCACTGGGCCACCACACTGCTCCTATTTCATTTATTTCTTAATCCATTCAATAAATATTTATTGCATACTATAAATTCTGGAATTACTGCTGACCTAGGACTTCTTTCTCTCTCTCTCTCTCACTTTGCAACAAGTGATAAAAAAAAAAACATGTATTATGAGAATGTAGAGAGTTTATGCCTATTTTTTCTCCCTCCTTCCTACTTATATTTTTCTAGAACTTTGGCAAATGACACAGAATAACATTTTTAGAGCTCTAAGAGACCTGTGAAACTAGCAAAGAAAAAAAAATTCAGAGGTGGGACTGAATGTTTCTAGATAATACCCCCAGCTTCTGGCCTTTTAGGTGGCCTCCCACCACAATGAGGGCCAGGCAGATAAAGCTGTGTGGGATAATACTGTCAGCTCATGTTAAAGGAAAAGAATACCTCCCTCAGGTAAGGGTGCTGGTCACTCAGTAATAACAGTCCCTGCTAAGCACTGCTGCCCTACCATGTTAGCTCTATGCCTTCCTTTCACCTTCTCAGTGTTGTTCTTTTCTGCACAAAAGTAAATAAGAAATGTTGGGGAAGAAAGTATAATCTGAACCAGTTCTCACATTCCCCTTAGCTGTGAATAGGATGAACTTAAAATTATATGACCTTTGTGTTAATACAGACAAATCTACCAATAACTTCTCCAATGACACGTACTTCATAATGCTTTTCTCATGCACAAGGAATGGGTCTAAGCCTATATTTGAATTATTCTGGAGGAAATAATTTACTCTCAAGGGAGCTGAAGAGCTAAGCACCTCAGTAGTCTCAGCACCAGTCTTCAATTAGTGGGTCCCTTCCTGCTTCCTGACTTCTTAGTGGACATATATCAGGCCACGGAACAAACAGAAAAAGTTTTCTCATTAGAGAGGAGATAAATGAAATCACTAAGAAGGGAAACAAGACATCAGCTCTAAGACTGCTAGTACTGGTGGGAGAAGGGAAAGCATGTTCTGTGTACTTTAGCCTCTCACAGAAAGAGTACTAATGAGCAGCAATGGCAAAAGGGATAAAAGTTAATAAATATGTACTAGGTAAACAAGTCATTGGCTGGATGAGTTTTCTCATTGTTGCTGTTGTTTTAAAGCAACTCAGCAAGTGTTCTATATTTTTAAGAAATGAAATAATTTTATCACTCAGTACAATTCCAGTGTATCTCCTTTTAGTGATCCCTGTCCAGATCTGTAAGCCAGAATGAAAGTGGTAATAAGTTGTTTCTTATTTCAGTAATATGATTTCTTTTTCCAATGCCAACAATAGACTTGACTTGGAAAGGCATTGTGCTGGAGCAGGCAAAGTAAAGAGTGAGGTGTTAGAAGGCCTCAGTTTGCATGCTGGCTGAGTGGGACTGTGGCCACAGTGTACCTGTCTCTGGACAGGAGTTCTCTCAAGTGCTTGGGGGTACTTAGGGATTTTAGTAAATCAGACATGCTTCGGTGGGACAACATTTCCAAAGTACTCTGTGCACACCTACTTTTCTCAAAGGCTTTAGTTTGGTCTCCATTATGAACTCATATTTACAGAGTTCACAGCATCGCGTGTCCGAACTTTTGATCCACTGCTGCAGGCAGGCTTGGTGGACAAAATGAAGACTTCCTGTGCAGTGACAGGGTGTAATAAGAGGATTCTCATCATCTCCTTCACAGTGACATATCCTGCATCAGAAATAAAATATAGTCATCGCAAGATGAGCAGACTGATTGGATAGTGGAACTCTAAGAGGTGACCGGGTGGCAAGCACCCTATGCATTCTTTCACAGTTCACACTGAAAACCACCTTTATGTGAATTATGGGCCCACATGTTGGCAGAGAGTGCACAAACACTACTAACTACATTGCTCTCTAACTAATTGCAGCCATATGCAAGATTTAGAAGGTTGTCAGAAAGGGAGAGGAAAAGGATGGTCTGAGGAATTTGATGCAGGGTTTTTAATTTATTTTTAGAAGATGTAGGTACTATACTGAGGGAGGCATTTAAAGCCACAAGGAAGTATTTCCTGAAACAAAATTCTTTAAATGCATAGATTTGATTTATTTAAATTAAAAATAAAATCAGTAATAATTCCACCCCACTCCAAAAACAAAATGCTCCAAAGACTAAAAAAGATGATTTACCTTCCATTTATGGAAGGGCACCCACACTAGCTTAGCTAGGTACAAAAAAGCAACAATAATTCTTGTTTGCTTCTTTTACTAATGGACAGTGTATCTTATACAATCAAAGATCTAAGGCCATCTGGTCTAATCCCTACATTTTACAGTTGAGGAAACTGACACCAAGGGAAGTTAAATGATTTGTCCATGGTCATACAAGTAGGTAGCAACAGAGACAGGACACGAACCCTCCCCTGTTCCCAGAAAACTTGTAAGCCAAAAGCTGAGACCTGTGTACAAAAAAGTGGCTATGACTTAAATCATTCCTAATGTCTAGGGCAGCATGCAGCACAACAGATCTACTAACCTCAAGAAACATGGCTCAATAAATGGATTTTTGAGAAGCAGAGAAGTGTTTCTAGCAGCTGGAAAACAAGCTAGGACAGGCACCTTTTATGAAAGGGTCCAACTGTGTGGCCCAGGATATTGCTCATTCTCTCTGATGCTGATTGCTGATCCAATCATCAGGAAAAAAAAACAGAAACTAGGAAAGAGAGTGAATGATGTGAAACTAGAACAGGGAGCATGATGATTTCATAGAGAAGAGGTCTAGCCAACAGTAAAGGGCAAGAGTAAATTCCAAAGGAATTTTGAGGAAGAAAAGTTGACTTTGGAAAAAGTTCTTGAAAAAGTTAGAAGGTAGAACTATCACTAAAAGGGATTAGGATTTTGTTGGGAATGGCTAAATGCATTTCATGATAAGGAATGAAGGAGTTGCTGGAGGCATTTGCTCCATAAACAGGACATGCTTTTAAAAAAATGACATGCTTTTTGTAGAGGCATAAAGGAAGAGATAAGGTTAAAAACTGGTAGCCTAAAATGAAATGATCTTTAGAAATGAATAAGTTGTAAAAAACCTGAGAAATAAAGCAATAATACTTATTTTTCTCTCTTCTGAATTGATTTCTTTCACCAAAAATCTATTTCCTTTCAGTTCAGAAAGGTCAACTTGAGATTTATTATTTGTAGCTTTTTCTCTCATTTTGACAATGACAAATGAAGACAATTTAGGAATCATGGGGTTTTTTGTTTCTAATTAAGGAATCTGGTCTCAACAAAATGTACCAACTAAATTTTAACCCTGAATTAGTGTCCCTGTCCTTTATCTTTTACTTTGCATATTAAGAGAAGAAAGACTAGAGAGGTAAGGAAAGCAGAACAAGTCAGAATTAACTAGGAGAGGTCAGTGAAAGAGGGTGGTTCTTGGTAAACCAACCTGCAGGTGTCTCCTGATGTTGACACAGGGGATAAGGGGGTAAACTTTTCAGAGAGGGGAGAAGGGCAATCCAGGTCACTATCTTTCTCAGTGGAACAGAGTGGTGCCCGTATCTCCTTGTTTTTCAGTTTGGAGGATACACTGTCCTCAAAGACATCATCATCCCCCATATCATCAGAGCAGAAGCCTGTGCTCCCCACCAACACACTGGAAGACTTAGCTGCTGGCAAGCTAGCTGAGTAGCTTTCCAGCTCATGGAACTTGTGCAAACTGCTGGTGCTTGAACTGTGAGAGAAGGAAAAGAGGTAACAGAGTAATCGCTTGCTTTTCAAGGCTGCCTCATTATCTGCTTTCTCTTCAAGGGATGAGATGTTGAAACTCCCTTGGGTGGCTCCTATTCCAAAGGTGCTTGAATGATTGGCAGAAAATGATGGAACATGTGAGTGTTTATAATTGCCAAACATAAGAGGCTTCAGATTGAGAATCTGTTTTTCCTTATGGTGAAATTTGTTCATCTTGAGGCACTGGTCTTGAGGTGGTGCTAATTTTCCTTCAGAGTAAGTTCTTTCTACACAGTCAAAGTTCTCCATAGTATTCTGGGCCTTCTCAACCACATCATTGAGGGACTTGGAGAACTTCAGAGTTCTTCTGGCTTTGGTATTCTTAGGAGGCTTTAAGGCCTGGATCCATTCTGAGCCATAGGAGTTTTTCTTTGAGTCCTGTAATGTGTCTTTACAGATCACTGTCACAGTGACCCCTTGTGTCAGAGAACTCTGGCAGAGAGCAGATTTCAAGACAACAGCTGACTGCACGGGACTGTGATGACAACATTCAGAAAACACTGCACTGGAACTGCATGCAGAACAGTGGAATAAAAGGACAGAAAGTAAAAACAATTAAAAAAGAGAAAACAGATAGATCAAAGTGAAGAAATGAGAATAGTGTGATAACATGGCAAGCAAACAGTGCACAAAATTAGCATTAAAAGTTTGAATCAAATGTCCACTGATCAAAAAGTTAGAAAACAATGAAGCAAAGCACAATGGTGCTTTCTGTGGCATATTTTTTAGGAATAATTGTCCTTCCACATGTCTCCTCACAGGCACACCAGCAATACTCTACCTGCAGATGTCTTGGTTAGATGGGGTAACAGAAGTACGAGAGAAGCCATGGGGAGCTGATACAGATGTTGGACTTCCAGCCTGTAACGTAACATCATGAGTTAGTTCAGAATCAAACAAGAGAGATTAGCACTACAGATGCCTCCTGTAATTGAAGTAGTGAATGATGCTGAAGGGAGCTTTTAAACTGCTGTTTGATAAATGATGCTCACAGAAATGAAAGTGTACACATCAACCTTATTTCTTACCTGCGACCTTCATGGGTCCAGGGCTTCCTGGGAATGACTATTCCCTACTATGGTCATATATTATAACCACTCTCTGAGGTCTTGTATTTGAAGAAGAGCCAAGCTTCAGGGAATGAGTCTCTGAACCTAGCTAAGTTTAGTTCAGGTGACAGACCTAGCATCAGTCACCTTCAAATCATGATGAAGTGGAATAGGCCTTCAGAAAAGATAATCCTCAAGAACATACCAAAAAAAAAAACAACCAACATTATGATCATCTTTTATATCACAGAAAACCAAGAGTGTAATTAATCTGAAATTACAGAACATCTATGAGGTATACAAGATTTTAGCCAAGTCTATGTGGGACTAGATATAAGTTTTTTCCTTCCCTGTAATCTCTCAAGTTATATAAATCTATCCCTAAGTAGAATTAACTAATCAAGTTTTTATTAAACACCTACTATCTAGCCAGGAAGTTCTTTTTAGGTGGCAAAAAATAGGAATCTGAAGGTGCACCCACAAATTGTGGAATGGCTGAACAAGTTATGGTATATAAGTGAAATAGAATACAACTGTGTCGAAAGAAATGATGAAGAGAATGGTTTTAGAGAAACCTGGGAAGACTCCTATGTATTACTACAGAGTGAAAGAAACAGAACAAGGAGAATAATTTATACAATAACAACAATATGGTTAAAATAAACAATATTACAATGAGCAACTACAATCCCAGAGAACTAATGATTGAGCTCATGATAAAGAGATGAAGGGCTTAAAGAGTTCAAAATGAGATATTTTATTTTTGTACATAGTCAATCATAAAGTTGTTTTTGCTTGACTATATGTGTTTGTAATAGGGCTTTTGTTTTTCTCTCATTCCCACTGTTGGGGTGGGAGGGAGAGAAGGTAATTTTTAAAAATTGAAAAAAATATATATGATTTTATAATGTATATAATATTACATGTAAATATATATTAAGGTGGCTCTGACAGCCATTTATGTGCACTTTATTTTAAAGATGTTATTCATCTTTTAAAAATTATTTGTCTATTTTTTTACCTTTCTCCCATATCAGTTATAATTTATAACCAAGAATAAAAAATAAAAAGACAAAAAAAGTCAGTTTAAGTAAACTAATGAACATATCAACCAAGTTTGACAATATTTTTAATGTTTTGCATCCAGAGAAACCCAATTCTTCAAAGAATCATTAATAAAGTATTTATATTTTCTAATCTCTTATTCAGGACCACTTTATTAATTCCCAAAATTCTGCAGTTTTGCCCAAAAGGGGAAAAATATATGTCCCTAGAGAAGAAAAAAAAGCAGACTTCTTCCAAATTTTTCCACAGGTTTTCATATTTCTGGTTATATATTATAAAACTGAGGTAAATCAAAGTAATTCACATTCATTTAAAGTAAATAAAATTGATGGAGTGGGAGGTTTTAAAAAATATTAAGCTTACACCATTAGTTTTTTTAAAAATTATTTTTTAAACCCTTACCTTCTGTCTTAGAGGTTCTAAGGCAAAAGAGCAATAAGGTTCTAAGGCAAAATAAGCAATAAGTGACTAAGGGTCAAGCAATAGGGGTTAAGTGACTTGCCTAGGGTCATACAGCTAGTAAGTGTCTAAATTTAGATTTGAACTCTGGACCTCCTCTTTCTAGGCCTGGCTCTCAATCCACTGAGTCATGTAAGCTGCCCCACTTAACACCATCTCAAGGTAATTTCAGATAGTCTGAGATATCAAAAAACTAGCTTTGGGAAATAGAGCTCTCTAATTTTGAACTTGTTATGGCTGACTAGTGGTACTTACAGATTTTAAAATGCCAGATGTTTTTTATTGTACCAGAGGAGGGGCTTGAAAATTCACTTTCAGTATGACACAAAGATTAAGATAGATAAGTACTTAAACAATAAAAACTTCAAAATGAAGAGATTTGTCACTTAAGTAAACACAAAATGAACATATGAAGCCAATTTATTCCTAAACAAACTATTTCATTATATTATTGGTATTAAAAGTTGATTTCAAGTCTTAGAATAACTCCTTAATAGGAGTGCATATTTTAAAGTATAAAAGCTAAAAGTTAACATACTTAAAACTAGAATATAAAACTATTACTCAGAAAGGACTACATTATTGTATGTAAATGAATGCTTACTAGTTAATTCATAATTATAAAGTTCCCATATGCTATTTCCTTTCCACCAGAGGTAATGAGACCACAATACTTCCAGATCTGGCCTGTACAATGTATGTACTATGTTGAAAGTGTATTTCGAATCCCTGTAGACATTGACCCATTTGTTTTTGCCAATCTGGATTGCTCTGGTTAGGCTTAGGATTTCTGCTCCTTGAGTGCTGACAGACTTTGGTAGAGCTGCATACCATAAAGTCTTTTTTTGGATTACAACAGATGCATCTGTGAATCTTTCCCCATCTATCACATAGGAGGAACCATCTGTGAATAAAGTCAGATCTGCATTGTATAGAGGAATTATCTGTCAGATCCTCCCTGGTCTTTTGTACTATCTGCAAGGTATCACTGCAGATATGGATGCTTTCCCCTTCTAATGGTAGATCAGGAATCAGCGTGGCTGGGTTAATGTCCTTGCAATGATGAAATGACAAGTTCTCATTAGTTAGCAACACTGCCTCATACTGGGATAAACACTAAGATGTAAAAGCTTGTTTGGTACTATTTCTGAGAGTGGTTTCAATTTGATGTGGTAAATATACCATAATCCTGCAACCCAATACAAGACCAGATGATTTCCTTATCAGAGCAGCTGCAGCAATGGCCCTAAGACAAGGTGACATTCCTTTAATCACAGGATTTAAGTGTGAACTATAATAAGTTATGGGCCCTAATTTATCCCCAGAATCTGCATTAACACACTGGAAGCGATTCCTTGTCTTCATGTACAAACAGATGGAATGGCTTTGCATGACTGGGAATTCCAAGTGTAGGAGCTGACTTGTGCTCCCATGTGAGTTTCAAAGGTTCTGAGACAGTGTTCCTATTCAAGTCTGTTAATGGTTTGGAGATCAGACTAAAACCAAGAATCCATTGTTTACAATAACTGTAATTCCTAAAATTGTGTGGAGCTGCTTCTTGTTCTTAGGCATGCTCAACTTCTGTATGTCTGCTACTCTCTTCTGGGAGATTCTTCTTATGCCTTTTTCCAAAATGAACCCAAGATATTCAACTTTTGGCATTATACATTGTAATTTGGCTCTGTAGACTTTATGTCCATAGCTCTTTCAGCAAGTATGTACTGTCCCTCTGACAGATACAAGCATTTGGTGACATTAGTAGAAGATCATCAACATAATGCACTAATTTGCTGTCAGTGAATGTGATAGTACAAGATCTCTCAGCAGAATTTGGCAAAAGATATTTGTGCTTTTTGAAAATCCCTGTGGATTTTGTGGAACAAAGTTGCTTTCCTTCCCAAGAGAATACAAATATCTTCTGACTGGACTCATGCAGGGGCACTGTGAAATACACACAGCAGAGGTTGATTACTGTGAACCATTCTTCATTACTGGGAATCTCTGCAATGATGTTGGCTGGACTTGGCCCCACTGCATGGCCTTTCTTAACAAAGTTGTTGACTGCTCACAAATCCTGCACAAATCGCCACTGTGTATTGCCATTTGCATCTCTTTTTGGCTTTTTTACTGGCATTATAGGTGTATTGTATTAAGACATAGTGTAGACCAGAATGCCCTGCTCCAGGAGACTTTGAATTATTGGCCTGATACCCTCTGTGGCTCAGTCTGTATTGAGGATTCTTAGGTGGAATGCCCTCTTTAACTTTAATCTTGACAGGTATTGCAGACTTAAAAATCCCCATATCTGTTGAATGTTTAGCCAAAACATCCTCTGGGATATTTTTAGGAATCTCATAGATATTTCCCCCATGACGTTCTTCTTCATCACCCTCCACTTGCCCCAGGAATAGCAATGGATGGTGTTTAAGGGACTGTTTGGGCAAATGCAGAAATATTTGGCCTGTCTTGTCACACTGAATGGTTGCTCCAAGTTTATAGAGGACATCTTGTCCAAGCAGATTGGAAGGACATTCGGATATCAACAGAAATATGTGCTCTAAACTCATTGGACCTATTTTCATCATCTTTGATCTTAATTTTGGCATGATTTCTGTTTTCCCAGTTGCTCACTTTAAATGAATTGTACCCATAAGGATAGAATCTTCTGGCATTGATTTTAACACAGATCTCATTGCACCAGTGTCAATCAAAGCTGGATAGGTCTCATTTCCAATTTGCACCATGATTAATGGTTCATTGTCCTTGCTTGTTTGATTGACCGGGACCAGAGGAGCTTCTAAGTCAATACAGGCTAAGTCCCATCCCTGCTGGGGCTTCCATTTGTTCTGATGCTGGACCTTCTGTTTGTAATGCATCTTGATTTTGTACTCCAGATGTTACTCCTACAAGATTTGATACTGTTTGAGTTTTGCTTTGGTGTTTCTGTCTTACAATCAAGTGTAGGGTCTTTGCTTGTAGGCTTCTTACTGCTTCTTTGTAATTCAGTTGTTACAGACCATGGACAAGGTATGCTTGTTATTAACATAGCTAGATTCAAGAGAAGTTTGCATTAGAGGAAATTCTTCCTGTACTGCTTTGGGAATGTGTTGCTGGTCAATACCTACATCCCAACCCTGTGAGTTCATGCCTGCTGTTTCAGCATGACTCACAGACTAAAGGAAACAGAACTTTGCTGGCATCTTCCACAGGAAACAAAGTTGCCGTTTTAAAGGTCTGTTTCAGCAGTTGTTACTGTATTGTTCTCTATGATGCTGACGCTATCTATATTGAATTCCCCTGAATGCTTAAACTCTGAGGTTTCTCCAGAGGCAGCTCTCGCTGTGTTGACACATATTTTATAACATGGCAGCTCTTGATGTAACTTTCCCTGTAAGCTTTCTTGAGGCTGAAATTCTTCAGCTGCTGGATTCAGTGTCAGAGTTGTCTTCCTTTCACAGCTGCTGATCTTTTCAGTTTCCGTTATTCTAGCCACAAGAGGAGAGCATTTGGTCACCTTCTGAGTATCTCTGTCTTTCCTTTCCTATGGTTTGTATATGATCTTGTGTCCTACTGGCTGTTGTTTCATCTATGGGATATTGCTTCGAGCACCCAGTCAAGCTTGATTCCTGTACAATATCTTCATGTTTCACTAATGACTGATTTCTATCCATTGCTTTTGATTGATGCATGCATGGAATAGTCATGACATGTTGGTGAAGCATGAACCTCAATGCATGATGTCTGCAATGCTTTTCCTTTTGCAAAACAATCACTAGTTATCCCTGTTAAGTCTTCCAATTGCATGTCTAGTTTTGGTGTGTCTATGAATTCTGAATGTTGATTTCTGAATTACTGTTTTCTAACCTATAGACTTTGTCCCTCATCTCCTGAATATCTTTTTCCATCTCCAACTCTTCTTTAGTCTTTTCTCTGCCAGTAAGCTCATCTATAGCAAGCCCACTACTTTTCATTAAATTCCCCAGCTCTTTTATATCATTAGCCATTGGCATTCCACAGTCATAGCCTTTCTTTCATCTTTTAATAGCAAAATAGCTTCTTCAATTCATAAGTTTGTTCTTTACCTTGCTCCCTGCGCTACATAACACTCCATCTTCATCAAGCTAAGTGGATCATTGGAACCCAAGCAAGTGTGCTCACAACACCTGGCATCACTGTTGTTGTTGTTTCTGTTGTGGGAATTATTCCATTTAGAACTGTAATATGTATTTCTTCTTGTGCTGTTGTTGTTGTTATTTCTATTGTTGAAATTGATTTGGGACTTGAATCTGCATTGCCTTACTATGTGATCTGCTTTATGACAAAGGAAACACTGTTTGACATTGTTGTTGCTACTGAACTGTCTAGGATGGCTCTGACTCCTTTGGTTTTTTTTTTTATATTTTATAAGATTTATTAGTAATCACTTGAAGTAGAATAAAAGAAAAAAAAGTATAAAACCATGTGAGTAAAATTCTCCTGCCTGTCTTTTTAAAAAACATTTATTAATATTCATTTTTAACGTGGTTACATGATTCATGCTCCTACTTTCCCCTTCACCCCCCGCACTCCCCCCACCCATGGCCGATGCATATTTCCACTGGTTTTATCATGTGTCATTGATCAAGGCCTATTTCCAAATTGTTGATAGTTGCATTCTACATCCCCAATCATGTCCACCTCAACCCATGTGTTCAAGCTGTTGTTTTTCTTATATATTTCCTCTCCTGCAGTCCTTCCTCTGAATGTGGGTAGCATCTTTACCATAAATCCCTCTG
This sequence comes from Gracilinanus agilis, assembly GCF_016433145.1. Classification (NCBI taxonomy): domain Eukaryota; kingdom Metazoa; phylum Chordata; class Mammalia; order Didelphimorphia; family Didelphidae; genus Gracilinanus; species Gracilinanus agilis. The sequence goes on from NC_058131.1 coordinate 684,722,408, forward strand.
AATTGTCCTGGGTCATTGCAGTGCTGCTGGTACAGAGGTCCATTACATTCGATTTTACCACAGTATATCAGTCTCTGTGTACAACGTTCTTCTGGCTCTGCTCCTTTCGCTCTGCATCTGTTCCTGGAAGTCTTTCCAGTTCACATGGAATTCCTCCAGTTTATTATTCCTTTTAGCACAATAGTATTCCATCACCAGCATATACCACAATTTGTTCAGCCATTCCCCAATTGAAGGACATCCCCTCCTTTTCCAGTTTTTTGCCACCACAAAAAGCGCAGCTATAAATATTTTCATACAAGTCTGTTTATTTATGATCTCTTTGGGGTACAAACCCAACAATGGTATGGCTGGATCAAAGGGCAGGCATTCTTTTATAGCCCTTTGAGCGTAGTTCCAAATTACCATCCAGAATGGTTGGATCAGTTCACAGCTCCACCAGCAATGCATTAATGTCCCAATTTTGCCACATCCCCTCCAACATTCATTACTCTCCCCTTCTTTCATTTTAGCCAATCTGCTAGGTGTGAGGTGATACCTCAGAGTTGTTTTGATTTGCATTTCTCTAACTATTAGAGATTTGGAACACTTTCTCATGTGCTTATTGATACTTTTGATTTCTTTACCTGAAAATTGCCTATTCATGTCTCTTGCCCATTTATCAATTGGGGAATGGCTTGATTTTTTATACAATTGCTTTAACTCCTTGTATATTTGAGTGATTAGACCCCTGTCAGAGTTTCTCGTTATAAGGCTTTTTTCCCAATTTGTTGTTTCCCTTCTGATTTTGACTACATTGTTTTTGTTTGTACAAAAACTTTTTAGTTTAATATAATCAAAACCATTTAATTTACATTTTGTAATTTTCTCTAACTCTTGCTTGGTTTTAAA
>NC_058131.1:684728298-684796097 GCF_016433145.1 Gracilinanus agilis
TTTATATTTTTGTAAATATTCATCCATATCTCCTAAATTGTTATATTTGTTGCCATATAATTGGGCAAAATAGTTCTTAATGATTGCCTTAATTTCCCCTTCATTATAGGTGAGGTCTCCCTTTTCATCTCTAATACTGTCAATTTGGTTTTCTTCTTTCCTTTTTCTTATTAGATAGACTAGTACTTTATCTATTTTATCTGTTTTTTCAAAGTACCAGCTTCTAGTCTTATTTATTAATTCAATAGTTCTTTTACTTTCTATTTTATTAATTTCTCCCTTGATTTTTAGTATTTCTAATTTAGTTTTCATCTGGGGATTTTTAATTTGCTCGCTTTCTAATTTTTTGAGTTGCATGCCCAATTCATTGATCTCTGCCCTCCTTAATTTGTTAATATATGCACTCAAGGATATACATTTCCCCCTGAGTACTGCCTTGGCCGCATCCCACAGAGTTTGGTAGGATGTCTCATCATTGTCATTTTCTTCAATGAAATTGTTGATTGTTTCTATGATTCCTTCTTTGACAAATTGGTTTTGGAGAATCATATTATTTAATTTCCAATTAATTTTTGATTTTCCTGTCCAGGTGCCCTTACTAATTATGATTTTTATTGCATTATGACCTGAGAAGGTTACATTTATTATTTCTGCTCTTTTGCATTTGTTTGCAATGATTCTATGCCCTATAACATGGTCAATCTTTGTGAATGTGCCATGTGCAGCTGAAAAGAAGGTGTATTCCTTTTTGTCCCTATTTATTTTTTCTCCACATATCCATTAAATCTAATTTTTCTAGGAATTCATTCACCTCTCTTACCTCTTTCTTATTTATTTTTTGGTTTGATTTATCTAGATCTGAAAGAGGAATATTTAGATCTCCCACTAGTATGGTTTTACTATCTATTTCCTTCTTGAGCTCTGCCAGTTTCTCCTTTATGAATTTGGGTGCTATGCCACTTGGTGCATACATATTGAGCAGTGTTATTTCCTCATTGTTTATACTGCCTTTAATCAGGATGTAATGACATTCCCTGTCTTTTTAAATCATATCTATTTTTACTTTGACTTTGTTAGAAATCATAATAGCCACTCCTGCCTTCTTTTTCTCATTTGACGCCCAAAAGATTTTGCTCAAACCCTGAACCTTAAACTTGTGTATGTCTACCCGTCTCATATGTGTTTCTTGTAGACAACATATGGTAGGATTTTGGTTTCTAATCCACTCTGCTATTTGCTTCCGTTTTATGAGCAAGTTCATCCCATTCACATTCAGAGTTATAATCATCAGTTGTGCATTTGCTGACATTTTCGTATCCTCCCCTATTCCTACCCCTTTTTTCTTGTACTATTTCCTTTTAAACCAGTGCTTTGCTATTAAGCCACTATCCCTTATCCCCTCCCTTGACTAACTTCCCTTTCTACCCCCTCTCTTATTTTTCCCCCTCTTTTTGTTTTTAAAGGCCTTATGAATTTCCTCCCCCTTCTTCTCCCCTCCCTTTTTTTAACCTCCCCACTCCCCTGCTCCCCTTGGTTTATCCCTTCTAACTTTCTCAGTAGGGTTAGATAAGAGTTTTATGTCCCAATGGATAGTATAGCTACTCTTCCCTCTCAGGGTTGATTACACTGAGAGTAAGGTTTAATTATTACCTCTTAATGCTCTCTTCTTATAATAGTATTTGTCCCCTCTCCTTCCCATGCCCTCTTTGTGTGTAATAGAATATCCTATTTTTCTTATTCACTCAAGTTTCTCTTGGTGTCCCCTGCTATTCACCCCCTCTTTCCCATCCCCCATGTCATCTTAGATTATTTAGTGTTCCACCCTCACCCTGTGAATTATTCCTCTGATTACTATAATAGTGAATACTATAATAGTGAATAGGGTTCACTACAGAGAATTATACATAACATTTCTCTACCTAGGAATACAGATAATTAGATCTCACTGAGGCCCTTAAAAAGGCAAATTTAAAAATGATAAGTTTTCTTTCTTTCCCCTCTGTATCTTATTTAGCTTTTCATGTTTCTCTCGATTTTTGTGGTTGGATATCAAACTTTCCATTTAGCCTTGGTCTTTTCTGTGCAAATACCTGGAATTCTTCAATTTTGCTGAATGCCCATACTTTCCCCTGGAAATATATAGTCAATTTTTTTTAAACCCTTGTACTTCGGTGTATTGTCTCATAGGTGGAAGATTGGTAAGGGTGGGCAATGGGGGTCAAGTGACTTGCCCAGGGTCACACAGCTGGGAAGTGGCTGAGGCCGGATTTGAACCTAGGACCTCCTGTCTCTAGGCCTGACTCTCACTCCACTGAGCTACCCAGCTGCCCCTATATAGTCAATTTTGATGGGTAGTTGATCCGTGGTTGCAGGCCTAGCTCTCTTGCCTTTCTGAATATCGTATTCCAAGCCTTGCGATCTTTTAGCGTGGAGGCTGCCAGATCCTGTGTGATCCTGATTGGTGCTCCTTGATATTTGAATTGTCTCTTTCTGGCTTCTTGTAAGATTTTTTTTTTTGCTTGGAAACTCTTGAATTTGGCAATTATATTTCTGGGCATTTTCTTCTCTGGATCGAATGTAGTGGGTGTTCCATGGATCCTTTCAATGTCTATATTGCCCTCTTGTTGTAGGACTTCATGGCAATTTTGCTGAATAATTTCTGTTAGTATGGAGTCCAGGTTTCTATTAATTTCTGGTTTTTCTGGAACACCAATGATTCTCAAGTTGTCTCTTCTAGACCAGTTTTCTTGGCCTGTCACTTTCTCATTGAGATATTTCATACTTCCTTCTATTTTTTCAGTCTTTTGACTTTGTTTTATTTGTTCTTGTTGTCTTGAGAGATCATTAGCTTCTAATTGCTCAATTCTAGCCTTTAGGGATTGGTTTTCGGCTATAATCTTCTGGTATTCCTTTTCAATCTGGTCATTTCTGGTGTTCAATTTGCTTATCAGTTCATTTGGTTTCTGAGCCTCACTTTCCAATTGCAAGATTCTACCTTTTAAACTGTTATTTTCTTGCCAGATCTCTTCCAGTTTCCTCAAAATCTCAGTTTTGAACTCTTCCATAGCTTGTGAGGAGTTTTCCTTATTTGAGGAGGGTTCGGATGCTTGTTTGTTCTCCACCTCTGTTTGCTCGGTTGTCTGGATTTTCTCTGTGTAAAAGTTGTCGAATGTTAAAGACTTCTTTTTCTTGTTGTTAATCTTTCTCTTCTGAACTTCCTGAGACTGGGTAGCCATCGTTAGCCCAGCAGCTTCTCAGGTTTATCCTCGTGCTTGGGGTCTATCTGCGGTCTTTTGGCTCCTAAGGTCTGAGTTCTGGTTTTTTCCAAGGTCAAGCCCCCTGGTGGACCCCCTTGCTTGATCCTCTGCCGGAGGATTCTTTACAAGTCTCAGGGCGCTGCTTCCACAGTCGTATATCCGTCTGCACTGGTTCCCTCCTCAGGGTTTCAGAGCCTTAGCTCGCGGTTGTGTCTGCCTCCACCCGCGCCTCCAACTGAGCCTGTGCTCTGCGCCCTGCTCCCGTGCTCAGAGTTTGTGTGCGTTCTTTAGCTTTTTGGGGTCCTAAATCTTGCTGCTCTCAGGAACAGGCCCCGGAGCTGCCAATGACTTAATGGGTGCCCCAAACTTGCTCTATTTCTTTTTAGCTGGCTTCGGCGCTATAGGTGTTGTGTGTGGAGGGGGTGGGGGTGGGGTGGTTGCTCAGCCCGCGATTTAGTGAGAGCTGTTTCACCCCTTTATAGCATGGAAATGCCCCAATTCCACATACCTTCCACGCTGTGCCCTGTTGTGGGGTTCCTCTGTTTGTCTGGACTTGTTTTTATGTCCCCGTGAGGAGTTTTGTGTGTTTCGGTCAGGAGAGGTTAAGAGCTGCTTCTTACTCTGCCGCCATCTTAACCCGGAACTCCCAGTACCATATTGTTTTGATGACTGCTGCTTTATAGTATAGTTTAATATCTGGTACTGCTAGGCCCCCTTCCTTCACATTTTTTTCATTACTTCTCTTGATATTCTTGATCTTTTGTTATTCCAAATGAAATTTATTATAGTTTTTTCTAATTCAGTAAAGAAGTTTTTTGGTAGTTTGATAGGTATGGTGCTAAATAGGTAAATTAATTTGGGTAGAATGGTCATTTTTTTTTTATGTTAGCTCGACCTACCCATGAGCAATCAATGGCTTTCCTTACTCCTTTGGTTTTGAGTCTGGAGTGCTAGGTTCTTGATCTCCTCCAGCTCCTTCTGTTTTTTGGTTTCTTTCAGTTTTCTTTTCAGTTCAGCTATGATAGAGTCCATGTCCTTGTCAGTGTTCTTGGGTATCTTAGGATCTTTATCTCTAGATTCATGGACATAAGCTGCGCAGGTCTTCAACTGACAGACTTTCCCACCCCAGGCAGTGCAACCTAAAATAAGTCTTTATGGAGACTGCATGCCCTTTGACAAATTGTCTCCTCGCATGCTGGATATTATCTTCGAGGTTCATGTCCCTAAAGCCCAAAACCATCTCTGCTGCTTCAACTAGCCTATCCAGGAAGAAGCTGGGGTGTTCATCATCCTCCTGCCTCAGTTTCTCAAATGTATCCCAAGAGTTTGGGCAATTGGTATGAATACACATGGCCTCAGCCAAATCTTCACAGCACCTCCTTAAGTAGGCCATGTTCAAATGAGAAGGAAGTTTAAGGTCCTGGTGTTGCTCCAGCCAGGAGGAAAGATTGGGATTTCTCCTGTTCTCTGCAATGAACTTTGCTTTCTCACTAGGAGAACAGAATTCAGTTAAAAGAAATTCTATATCCTTGAATGTAGGGTTATAAAGCCTCAAGGCCTGTTGGAATTCCTTGATGCTCTTATGTGGGTTTAAATAAAATTTTGGAAAGCACCATTTCAGGATTTCCAAGTCTCCTCCAATAAATGGCTTGTAAAACCTTTACATGGAGAATCCTTGAATCTGGTTGGACCATGGTTCTGTCACAAATTGGGAGTATTTTGACTGTGGCTTCAGCCCCTTGTGTTTCCTTATGTTCGCCCTTATCATCAGCCTTATTCAGTTGCTTTCCTTCTATTATTTCTAGATGCATGATTGTCTTATCATCTAGCTCCTTCCCTTCTCTGATTTTCTTACTACTTTCAATTAACTCCTTCACCTGCTGTTTTAAAGCCTCTATTATTTGGGTTGCATCATCGTGGGCACCAAACATGTGTTTCAGCAGTTTTCTCATAGCCCATAGACCTTGGAATACAGACAATAAGACAGCCCCACACATTGGTACAAAGGATATTACTTGGCCTATACTTATTGTCATCCATTTGTATTTGTTATACAATGTAACTATGTTCAATAGATACTGTGGAGTCAGCTTGACCCACAATCTGTAGGTTCCGGTCCAAGACTGTACAAAAGCAATGATCCACTAACCACAATAAAAATCATCCTCCCCAAGGAGGATCTTCCTTCAAGCTGAAAGGTTTCAAATTCCACACTTGCTCAGCCACAAATGTAAGGTTATTCTCAGGCTTCCATAATGATTGACAGCAGCACAGCTCAGCTTGTGGGGCTTGGGCAGCCTTTGGGGCCAGTAGCAGTTCAAACTCACTGCCTGCAAGAGCTTAGAGAGAGACCTTAACACAGAGGGCCCCAGGCCCAATGGCTCCTTAGTAGACTATAACTAGGTATCTTCAGATGATAAATATGGCTTGAAAGGTAATAGCCAATGCTGAAGATATCTCTAGTTGTTAGGGATCAATTCACAGGCTAAAAGTTGTGTGGAAAGCCTATGAAGATCTCCCACAGCAGGGAGTCACTCTCAGCTGCCAACTCCTAACAAAAATGGAGAATTCCACAAAGTGAAGATGGTCTGAACAGTAAGATGAGAACTGCTTCTTATAACTGGTAATTTCTTTAATTAACTAAGAAGGATATTAACAGAGGATGTTGGGAACTTGGGAAAGGTGGGGAAGGACAGAGATTTCTAGGAAAACTAATACTAAATCTAATAGAATGGGAACTAGGCTGTCCCCCTTTCAGGGTAAGCCTCTGATGAGGCTCCACACTCAGCCTGGCTACAACTTCTGCTCTCTAGCTTGTAGATGATAGGGCTAGTTTGATCAGATGATGTTAAGTGGTTAAATTTCTTCAGAGATGATTTGTAGAAGTTGATGGCAATTGATTGATGAAATATATAAGCTGCAAAATGCAGGTTGTAATAGAGATAGACCGGAACAGCTGGATATAGCTCAAAGGATTCAGGCTAATCTCGATCCTGAAGTAGATTGCAGGGATTCAATGGAGAGTACCCAAAACCTCCCTTCACCCTCTCACCAATGCTCAGGATTGAGTTAGTTTACTTGGGATCCATCTCTTTATATAGCGCTGCCCCAATGGTCTTTTAACTGACTCCTGGCTTCTTTGGAGTTCTAATTCTGAACCCCAACTTGATGTTGCTTGTAGAAAAATGGCCACTTGCACAAGATGGCTATAGTTACTAAAATAATTCGTCATGAAATAGTTAAATTAATAACAAAAAAGGATGCCTTTGTGAAGTAGGTTAAGGATTTAAATAAAGAAATTTATTTCACATTGTAATATTAATATATTACTAATATAGTTGTGTAAGTATTGTCCTAAGATGTGAATGCCTACCTGGATCTTTTTTTTAACAGTAATGTTAAATGTATATTTGTTGAACATCATTAATATATCAATGACTATTCTTATGAATATGGATATTCTCTCCATTTGTGGACAGTCTATATTTGATTCTGTAAGATTCTTCTCCAAGTGCTCAAATAAATAATCAAGGAGATCTATGTAACGCACTGAAGGAAAGACTCACCGTGGTGGTAAACCTATGGCATGTGTGCCAGAGGAGACACTCAGAGCCCTCTTTGTGGGCACGTACATCACCCAGCACAGAGTTTGCCAGAGTTTATTACTAGAAAGTAGTAATGGGGACCCAGCCCCAGGGCCAGGATGTTCCCCTCCCCCTCTCCACAGATGCCTGTGTGTTATTTGGAACACAGCTCATGAAAAGGCTTAACAGGAAATGAATCTCATTTTGGGGTAAAAAACCTTCACTAGTTCTAAGCTATTTATTTTTTTATTCTTAAAACATTTTATTTTTCTTCCTTACATGTGCAATGCAATATTTGTTCTTTTCCCATTTTTCTTATCCTTGAGAGCATTATATTTTTTCCTCTGAATTTATTTTTAATTTCTTTATTGCTTTTCCTTTTAAATTTTTTTAATTAGAGCAATTGAATTTTTTTCCTCATTTTGTATTAATCCTTTTTTGATTTTACAGTGATATAAGCTGAATGCAAATATATATTTGCTATCTTATTAATGCATAGCTGAAAAGCCTGAGACTATGGTAACCTGCCAATTATTGATAAATATATGGGATTGTGATTTAATGTCTCTCTGTCTGATTCCACGAGAAGTGCTAAAAAGAGCCACGAGGTTATGGAGACTGACTGAGAATCTGCAAAGTGCCAAGGAGCAAAAGGCCATGCAGATCATGGATTGCAGAAGTTCTATGCCAATACTGAAGGGCTTGAAACTCGGGTTTGAGTTTTGGAGTCACAGTCTTTTCTAACATTTTAGAGGACGAGAGTCCCCTTTAACTTAAATTCCTAGTGAAGCACCTAAGATTGGCTATCATTTATAGTTCATTCCCTGAGAAGTTGAAGGCAAATCAGACCAGAGAGAGACATTCCCCTTATTTCTCTTATATAAAGAGAGAATGGCAACTTTTAGGAGTAATTTCAGGGGGAAATGTATAATTCTTAGAAGGAAATGTATGTTTTATAATCTATAATGAAAAGTTTAAATTCTTTTGAGAATAATTTCAGGATAAGAAATTTGCCATCTCTCCAGAATCCAGACAACGAACCTGTTTGGTGAAGGCACCTTCATGAAGATGCCTGAAGAGCCTTCACTGGACCATGAAGATCAAAATTGAACTTTGGGGTGCAGTTGATTTGAACTATGGGGAGTTGAATGAGTTGAATGCACACTCTTATGCCAATAAGGGGACTGCCCCAAATTGGCTTTTTGTCAGTGCGGCTAGTTTTTATCCTTTTCTTTTATCCCCAAATTCCTTCAATTTAGAAGTTGACTATGTTTACAGATTCACCAAAAAAAAGACCAATCTTTTTTTTTTTTTGCCAGATCTCAGGGGGAAATGTGTTATTTGGAATTCTGGGGGTCCCATTTAAAAGTATTTGACAAACTTCCTGTGGACATGTGGGGGACTTGGAAACTACATTTTCCGTGATCCAATGGGTTTCCGGTTTTGGACGTGGTGATGTCCCCAACCTTTAGCACAGCTTAAATTCGGAGGTCAGCCTTGAGACGACCTCTTTGGCTACTGAAGGAAGATGGGAGGAGATACAGACGGGCAGCATTTTTTGAAATAGTCAGGCGTGGTCGTATATATTTTTCCCAACATGGCCAAGGTAATTAAAACATTAATTTTCCTCATAATATCAGCCTTTATCATTTTTAATCCTAATACCTGAGGATATTTCTCACATCACCTGCCCCTCTGAAAGGTTCATCATCACTGCTCTAGGTTTTAACACTGCTTGGGGACAAATGAGGATGAGGTGGGGAGAGGGAACAAGTATTTACTGAAGAACTTTATAATTATCTCATTTGATGAGCCAGACAGTAAATAAATATTTATTAAGTGTTTAACATATGTGCCAGGCATTATGCTAAACATTGAAGATACTAAATTAGAAAAAAAAAGGAAGAATACTGTTCTACTAGAAAGACCTACATGAACTGATGCAGAACCAGGAGAACATTATACACAGAAACTGTAACATTGTGGGATGATCAAAGGTAATTGACTTTGCTACTAATAGCAATGCAATGATCCAGAACAATTCTGTGGGACTTGTGAGAAAGAATGCTGTCCAGATTGAGAGAAAGAACTGTGGGAGCAGAAATCTAGAAGAAAACATGTGATTTTCACTTGTTGATATGGATATGTGATTTGGGGTTTTGGTTTTAAAGGATTCTTCTTTTACAAAAACGAATAATAATGGAAATGGGTTAGAATGATCTTGGAAGTAGCAAGGAGGAGCCAAGAGTATTATGTTTCCTCTGTGTTCAGATCAGTAGTGGGGAATGAGTGAAAGCACAACCAAAGTTAAAAAGAGTGGCCAGAGAGACTGTCATAAGGAGGGAGCTAGGTTTTAGGGAGAGTCAAAAGATGGAAGGAGTGGAAAGGAAAAGATTTAGGATGAAAGCAGATCAGTTATTTACAGAGCAAGTATTCCAGAACTTTAAAGTGGGACACTGCAGGGTTTAGGTTGAGGGGAATGAGAATAAATGTGTGGGCAGTACAAGACTAAGAAGGGGTTTGAGTGATGATAGCTAGGCATTCAGTGAGTTCACTGGGAGGGGGAGGATACGACTGGATGAAAGTAGTTTAATTTGGGGGCAGCTAGATGGTTCAGGATTTGAGGGCCAGGTCTAGAGAAGGAAGGTCTTAGGTTCAAATCCAACCTCAGAAACTTCCTAGCTGGGTGACCCTGGGCAAATCACTTAACTCCATTGCCTAGCCCTTACCACTCTTGCCTTGGAAACAATACACAGGACTGCTTCTAAAAAGAAAGGTGAAGCTTAAAAAAATAGTAGTTTAATCATTGCTGAACTAAGGGTTTTGCTTTAGGGTGAAGTCATCTTGGGTTGCTGGGCAGGTAAGAAGAGGGCTAGTGAAGGGAGATGATGGAATGACATTTGTCTCCTTTTTTTGCAGACAGGCCAGTTTAGCAGATGAGTAGTGGGAAAAAGATAAAATAGTACTTCTCTGTCCTATGCTGGCAGGAACGTCTCCATTCCTTAAGTTAAATGGGAAGAAGTTGGCCTAGGAGGCCAGGTACTTCTATCCACTAATACTGGTTTTATTCCTGTTCCACAAACAAGGCACTTTATCTCTCAGCTCTGGGTATTTTTTTCTGTCATTGCTGCTTGAAATGCTTCCCCTCCTCATCTCTACTTCCTGTTTTCTCTCAGGTTCCAAGTAAAAATCCATCTCCTACAGGAAGTCTTTCCTCAACCTAACTTCTAATACCTTCCCTTTTTTATTATTACCTATTTATCCTTTATATTTTTTGTTATTAATATCTGGTTGCTTGTTATCTCTCTCCTTAGATTGTCATTTCTTTGAAGGCAAGGTCTGCCTTTTGCCTCTTTCTCTTTTTTAATTCTCAGTATTTCACAGTGTTTATGGACTGAGTGACTTTATTTGCATGATTCCAAGCTGCTTTCCAAAATAGTACCAATTCAAAATTGCATCAACAATGATTAGTGTGGAATCATTCCACAACCCCTCTAATAAACACTATTACCATCTTTGGTCATCTTTACCTATTTGTAAGGCAAGATATAGAAACCTAAGGATTGTTTTGTTTTATATTTATCTTATTATTAGTGACTTAGAGAATTCTTTTATGTGGTCACTAATGGACTTAGTGGGCAATGGCTACTAGCTACATGTTTTGTTTATTCATCTTTTCTTTCCATTAAATCAGTCAATTGTTTATCTATTTTGTTGTGTTTGTTGTCCCCTAAAATAGCTATTATTATTTATTAGTCCAATGACATTTTACTTTAAATTTTGTTAGTCTTTCTTTTAATTTCCAATTTTCCATTTTGGTGTTTATTGAGGGAGTTTCCAAGTTGTTGTTTTCCTTATTTTTTTTTAACTGAATGCCCAACTCATTGATCTGCATTGCCTATATCTCACAAATTTTGGAATGTTATCTCATTGTCATTTTCTTTAATGAAATTATTAATTACCTTTATGATTTGTTCTTTGGCCCATTCATTCTTTAGGACTAGATAATTTAGTTTCCAATTCGTTTTTAATCTACGTTTCCCCAGTCCTTTATTAAATGGAATTTTTTCCCCAAAAACTTTCCAGATTTTTCCAAATATTCTGCTTGCAATATTTTCTTCTTGATCTAGGAATTCTGGCTTTTGGCCATAATATTCCTAGAGTTTTCTTTTTGGCTTCTCTTAGGAAATGATCAATGGATTCTTTCAATTTCTATTTTACCTTCTGCTTCTAGAATATCAAGTTGGTTTTTCTTGATAAATTCTTGAAAGACAATGTCTAAACTCTTTTCTTTGCTAGTCTAATAATTCTTATATTCTCTCTCCTGGATCTATTTCTGGGTAAGTTGTTTTCTAACAAAGATATTTCACATTTTATTCTATTTTTTTTACTCTTGTTTGATTGTTTCATGATGTCTTATGGAGTCATTAGTTTCCACTTGCCCTTCCAATTTTTAAGAAATTATTTTCTTCAATGAGCTTTTGTGCCTCCTTTTCCATCTAACCTATTCTATTTTTCAAGGAGCTTTTTTCTCAATTAATTTTTGTATTTCTTCTGCCATTTGGCCAATTCTGATTTTTAAAGAAATTCCTCTCTTCAGTGTATTTTTGTGCCTCTTTTATCAATCAGACAATTATGTTTCTTTGATATTTTTTGTGCCTCCTTTACTAAGCTATCAACTTTTTTTTCATGATTTTCCTACATTACTCTCATTTCTTTTCTCAATTTTTCTTCTACCTCTCAGGTGATTTTTAAAATTCTTTTTTGAGCTCCTCCATTAAATCTTTTTTGGGCTTGAGATCAATTCATAGTTTTCTTGGAAGCTTTGGATACAGCAGTATTGACTTTGTTGCCTTCTGAGTTTTTGTTTTGGTCTTTCCTTGTCACCAAAATAACTTTCTATATTTTGGGTTTTTTTTTTGTAGTTTACTGATTTTTTAGCCTTTTTCTTATCTTTTAACTTAAAAAGCTGGCTTAGTTAGGCTCTATTTCTGTGGTGACAGAAGCTTTGTTCTATGCTTCAGGTTCTTTGTGCAGCTGCCTTCAGAGCTAGTTCTGGGGACCTCCAAATGTTCAGTTCTTCCAAGGACTAAGGAGAGATGTTTAATACTTTCCTGGTCTGGTCTCTGGGTTCTGAGCAAAGACTAGTACTCTTTTCTGCCTTGGAACTGTGACCATGATCCCCAACCCCCTACAGCTGTAAGTGCTGTTCTGTGCTAGTGCTCTTCCTTACCCAAGGAAGGAATGGGAAAGGTAAAGATTTAAGACGAAAGCAAGTTTATTTCCTGTGGAGCAAGCATTACAAAGAGTATAGTAAAAGAATGGATAGCTTTAGAGTGAGGCACTTTTCACTTCCCTGCAAGCTGATCAGTTCAGGACACTGGCAGAAGGATTGGGATGGAATGACATTTCCTAATTCCTTGAAAGCAGGAAAAGGTCAATTTAGGAGACTGGCACATAATGGAATGGGGTTTCTCTGATCCCCTGTAAGCATGAAAAAACCAGTTTAGGACACTAGCTTGTTCTCTGTCCCCCTAAAGGCATGAGGAGGTCAGCCTAGGAAAACGGAACTTGTTGCCCATCCTCTTACATTCTCTTGATGATTTCTTTTATGGAACTTCTGGTAGTTGCAACTTATTATGCCTGGTTCATGCCTCTTTAGGTCACTCATGATCAGTCTTTGATACTAAAAGAAGATTCAGAATGAGCTCTAATTAGATTGTATAGATAGATACCCAGGCTTAGACTGAACCAAGTTATTGTGTAAAGAGAACCCCTTCCTCCTGGACTTGTCTGGCCTGTGTCCTTGCACTGCATGGCTGGACATCACATGAACACTCCAAACAGAGGTCACAGGTAAAGAGTCCTAGGGACATGACTCAGAACTGAATGTTATGGGTTGGGCCAAAAGAAACAAATAAAAGAGGGGTGCCAGGAAGTGCTCGCTTTCTATCCTTTAGATGGTGGTGGCTGAGGGAAACAGTCATGTGAAGAGTCATGTAGTCAGAATTAGATTAGAAATGGGTTTTAATCTCTATATATCTGCTTTCTCTATTTTAAATAATATTAATAAACTCTATGGAAACTAAGATCTAAGAGTTTGTAATTTAACTTTTAACATTATGATTAACAAGAGTTAAGATTAGAAGAATGTGTTTAAAGGTTTATATTTCTCTTAAAGCTTGGCTCTTGTATATATTTATTCTGCTATTGTAAAGAAATTATTTTTAGTGAAGAATTCAATTTTTCTAGGAAAAAGACATAAAAAAATTCTAAACCCAGTTCACTAGCCATCTGCAGTAACTATATAGAACATATTGCTGAAGTGACTCACTGGAGTATCTATTTAACTATATGTCTTAGTTTGGATAATACTCATTCTTCATGAAAGTGGTTTTATATATATTCTTAGTCCACCTCCTTTAAAGTAGTGATGAGTCTTTTTTTTCCTCTTTGCTTAATTTGGTGACTCTACTCACAGTGTTCAGTAAGATATTCTACTGTAAGGGGAAGGGCTCTACAGCCTTCTTGCCCTCCTTGGCCATATAATATTCCTGGGAAATTGACTCGCCCTTTTAATTTTTTCATTTCCATTCTAGGTGTAGGGAATACTCTCTGACCTTGGCAAAGGGAACCACAGAAATCCAGAAGTGGAATCTAGACCACGTTTTGCAGTTAATACAACATACCTCTGATGCCCTGAGGCAGGGAATGAACTTTAGAAGCGACCTTTGAGACCTTGGACTATCATTACTCATTGGGTAGTCATGTTGCATCTAGATAGAAATCTGATAGGATCAATATTATACAGGAACTAAGACTTAGTTTCAGACTATTGCTCAGTAAACATTGATGAAAATGCATATATAGTCTTGTTATATTATTGAAGTAAATATCTCTTTGTAAAAGCTAATTGATATTAAGTGATTTAAATGGAACTGGAAGGGAGTGCTAGTCACTCTGTGAAGTGTGAATCAAACTTTTTTTGTCTATTTTGAGTTAATCAGTCAAAAAACCCTTACTTAATACTTTGTTAGCCATCAAGTAAGTGAATTCACAAGTCACTTACTTGGAGAGCTCCACCCTTGTAACTCAATCAATCAGAAACTTGTGAATCCTATGATAAGAGTTGATACCTTCAGGGAATGAGAAGTGTGTCCCACAGACACTGCTCCCTGGGCAGTGTTAGGCAATTTGTAACCTGTGATTGGCCCCTATGAAGAAGGGAAGGAACAGGAAAGGACTATAAAAGTCCTGAACTTCTTTGGTTGGGGGTCATCTTCAGGTTGAGTCTTTGAGTCCTCTTTGGCCTGAATCTGGAGCTTGGAGGATCTTGGACGGGGGAGTGCAGCTATTATGGAGAAATGTGGGTGATCTTTTGAATCTTTAGGTTAAAGGAAGGAATAAAGGTGAGATAGGTATTAGGAGGAGGAATGAAAGGGACGGCTAAGTTTAGGGAGGAATAAACAAGGCAGAATTTGAATGGTAAGGGTACAGGTGAGGTATTCAGGAGAGGCAGTTAACACAGACTAGATACTCAGGCTAGAGACAGAGGACATTGGGGGGAAACAGGCTGAACCCTTCCAGGCAGGAAAGGTACTTCTACAGACACAAGGAATAGGGCCAGACAGAAATGGTTTGAATATGACTTGAGGGCTTTCTTGTCAGTTTCTCAAGTCCTCAAAGGAGGAGTCGCAAGGCTCCTCCCTGTCACTGAAACTGAAGGGATCCAGGAGGAAGTGTTGGGCAACTACTTGCTCCCAAGATGGATGCCTCCAGTTCCCTCAGGAAATAAAGGGGAATAATTCCTTCCCTCTCAATCTTTGCCTAATTCTTCAACACAATGATTCACCAGAGGGTTTGATTAGGTAACACGGGGATTTATTAATGTTCAGGGTTAGTCAGAGGGAGAAAAGGGTTAGGGTTTCTGACAGCCGCTAGGGAGAAACTCAAGATGGGGGAGGGTCACAGGAATGGGTTAGACTGAGAGAGAACCTGCTCTCTCAGCCAGGGAAGATTTGGCTGCTTTTAAAATAGAGGGTATACTAAATCAATAAAGTAAGGGATAGTTTGATTCAAGGATGTCCTACTTGCCTATAGGGAAACTAAACCTACTAAGTCTATTCACTAAAAACCCAAAAGCCACCCTTCCGTCCAGAGCCCACAGGAAAAACAGGAAAGGTAACAGGGGAATAGTATGGAGAAGGTCAGGGAGAGGTCCAGAGAAAATTAGCTAAATTCAAATTGTCTAGAGACAAGGCTCAGGCCAAAAGCAAGGCCGAAAGCCAAAGGTAGAGCTCCAGTTGGTCCTTCTGCTCTCCTCAGGCCTCGGGAACCAACTAAACTTTCTCTCAGGATTCTAAGGCTTAACTGCCAGAAGTTTTCAGTTAACTTTTTGCAAGGGCAAAAGCCTTTGTTGCATCTTTGCATTACACAGCTTAGAGCTATGACTTTGGACTTGGACCTAGGCTTCACCTTGGGACCTTGGCTCTTGGACTGTTTCTTGGGTGAGTGAGCCTTCCTTTCCTGGCTTCTGGAGAGATTAGTTACAAGAGGCTTTCCCCTCTTGGAGGAAGCCCCATGGGTGGAACACTGGGTCCTCTGGTCAAGAGTTAACAATCCCTGCTGGGCTGAGCCGAGCACCGGAGCAATATTTAGTGTGATAGACTAGACATCTCTATCCTCTTTTTGTATTTCACTACTTTCACTCTTTCTACCTCTTTGTAAATAAGAACTACTAAAAGTCATTTTGACTTGAGCTATAATATTTTAAATCAACAACCACCATATTATTTTAGAATTCTCACATATTTAGTCAAACTCTTAAATTTAATTGCTTAGAACTCCTTGGCCACCCCCAGCATTTGAGGGGTGGAACAGGTGGTAGGGGCTTAAGTTGATGGCAGTGAACAGAGACATCCCAATCCTTAGAATACTCTAGAACCTCTAGAGAGAAAATAAGGCAGCCTGGCCCTGAAAGAGTAGGGACAAAGCATGCTTATTATTTACCTTATAAACCTGGGTACATTCTCCCACCTATGACATCAATGGGAAGATTAGACACATATATGAAATACTGTGGACATCTCTGAAACTCCAGAGCTGCTACTTTCTTCTTAGTAGTGTCATATCAGAGCTCTTAGCACATCTGATCCCTATTGGTTTCACTTCTTTCCCACTAATTGTGTAGTTCCCCAGCTTCTGGTGAGTGCTGCTTAGACTGATCTTGTGCCACAGTGCCACAGTTGTGTAATCTCTCCTAGATGCTGGGGGGTGGGGGTGGAGGTGGGGAGAGAAGGACTACTCTATTTAACTGCTGATCTGGACACATGATCTCTGCCAGATACAGAGTTTCACCCAATGGTTGTAGCTCAGGGGGAAATCTCTGGGCAGATGCTGGTACTCTTTTTTTTTTTTTTTTACTTCACTACCTCCAATTTATGGCTCAGTTAGAATCTCTGTCTTTCTCTTTCTCAACTAAAGAGTAGATGCTGCTATGTTATTTTAGCTTAATGTCCATAGACTTTTGCCTGATGCAACTCTAAAAATTTTATTTTTCTTTTGAACTTGACTACATCAACAAACATATTTATATGTACAGAAAAGAACAGAAAATGAGGTTCATAAACTGAACCATGAATCCCTAAAAATTATATATATAAAAAATAAATTAGTGGTCAACCTCATTTGGAAAGTTCTAGAGTACTGCAGCAGCCCTCATCATCCTTAGGCAATGAATCTCTGTTTTATGCCTTATTTGATGTGGAAAAACAATTATTAAAACAAAATTATTTTTGTGGTTGCATCTGGCAAGAAATCTTATATAATCTTAATATGCACGGGAGTCATCTAGTTGAAGGAATATCTTTAAGCTTTTAAGTTTCTATGCCTTTAATTCAACATCATGTTTTTTTTCCAAGATGTAAGCTACAGTAGAAAATAGTTCCATTCATTTCCCAGCAACTTTAGATCCCTGATATTTGTGTAGTTCATTTTAAAACAAGAGTTTTGTTTTTCTTAATTTTCAATACGGATGGGGAGAGGAGAGGAGGTGAAACAAAGAGAACTTAAATTGACTAAATTTTTTTAATTTTAAAAAGAAAGAAAATATTTTCTAGAGATCAAAAAATAAACATGGATTGATAATTATTGATGTTCTCTCCATTACTGACTTTTGGTAATATTGTCCACATTTTTTTTCTAACCATCTGGCATCCTCCTTGCTTTCAAATTATCTTGAAAGCTGATTCTTTCAATGCCTTCAAAATTAGATCTCTAGCACTGACTTTTTTTTCTGTTTCTTTGGTCTGGTCTAACTGCTCTTCCTATTTTTATCTTGGTGTTGTCCACACTTCTTTAAAAAGTACACTGGGGACTAGAGTAACAGAAATCTTCAATGATTCAACAAAGATTTATTAAGCACCTACTATGTGCAAAGCACTAAACTAGGTATTGGGGGTACAAATATAAAAAGGAAACTGGATCTTCAAGGAGCTTACAGTCCTCTGTAGAGATGGGGTAGGATATAACATACAGAGACAAATAAATATAAGACATTTTCCTGAGGGAAAGAAAGATAATAAACTTGAGCAAAGAGAAAGGCTTTGTATGAGAGATGCACGTTATCTGGACACTGAAAAAAGCTCAAAGTATATTCCAATCAAGATCCTGGGCAAAGGTATGAAGAGAGAATGCTAAATTTTGAGAACAGCTGTTATGCAAGGTTAGATGGAATGAGGTATCTGTAAAGTTTTAAGCTTGGAAAAGTTGGCTAGAACCAGACTGAGAAGAATTTTAGTTGCTAGGCTAAAAACTTTGCATCTTATCTCAGTTGACACTAAAAATTTTCAAGCAGAGGAGTAGCAAAATCAGATAAATGTCCTTGGGGTGGCCTGGCTAAATTGGGCTTCATGCCAAGCATTCTATAGGCGTAAGTGTCCTTTTATCTTTATGTTCTAAATGTATGTTACTAGTGGCAGCCATGTTCTTGGCAAAAAAAAAAATATCTGTCATTTAGTAACCAACTTAATTAGTGATTAGGTCTTCATGGAGGACATACTCAAAGCCCAGAGCTTGTTTACTATGGGTACAGCCTTCAATAACCCAAATATAAAACATAATTAAATCTTAACAGAGAGGAAACGAGTTCCAGATATAGGAATCATTTCATAATTAGGTGTAGTCAGACCATATACAAGATTTAAGACAAAAACATGAAGTCTAAAGATGAGAAAACAATGCTGCATGTAGTTGTAGCAATTGAGGCTTTAAATATTCAAACAAGCTATTAATAGTGAAAATCAGAAATGGATAAAGGAAAAGATATTAACATGGTTGTTCACTGTCTTCTAAAGAATTCTGCAAAGTAATTGAAGGGACACAGGCCACAAAAGCCCACTTAACCACTGAAGATTTTAATTTGTCCACCATAGTGACATGGCTACCACTGGTAACACACATTTAAGAACATAAACTTTACAAAATATTACAGAGAAAGATAGTGGAAGATTACAAGTATTATCTTCTCACAAAATTCTAGACAAAGATGAAGAGGAAAACAAGTCTTTGGAAAGCTTGGCAGGAGGCCCAATTCAGTCAGGTCATCCCCAGGATATTATCTGATTTTTGCCACATAGCGTGTTATGAGAATAATGGAGTCATATTATAAGAGACCTCCTCTCTCTATAAATATTCACCTAAACCAAATCCCTTCAAATAATGATTAAAAGAGCAAAGTCAACTCTTTGTCAGCTAAATTAATGAAGCACAGAAGTATGAATGAGACCTCCAAAAATATTATTATAAGAATTAACTAAAATTATCAATTTAAAAATAAAATCTATACTAAAAATACCTAGATGAGGGTAGTAAACATATACTATGTGGAATCTGAGCTGCTCTGACAGTCAGTCCTTCTCTGAGATTGTTTTCCTTTCAGATAAATTCTCATGTGGCCATTTTAATATAATTTTGAATAGTTTAGAATTGTCTTCTATTCAAAAAAGTTATCACTGTTTCTCAGCTAAATAGTACTAAGTAGGTCACTGGCCACAATTAGCTTTAATTCACTGATCATTTTTATAATAATGTATTGTAAAACAAGGAAACTTGGATCATTTGGAATCTGGATTCTAAAAGGGACTCCACTAGATTTTATCACTGGTAAATTCCTTGGATTAGAAGACTTGAGACCAAAGTCATCAATCAATTAATCAATAAACATTTAAGTGCCTACTATGTTCCAGGCCTATTGCTAGGCACTAGGAATATGAATCCAAAGAGTGAAAATATTTTTACTTGGAAGTAGTTAACATTCTATTCTAATGAGGAATGACAAGAAGTACATTTTAAGCAGTATTTATAGCATAAATACAAAGTAGTTAAATATCAGTAGTTTGGGAAGGAGAACGCTGGCAGCTGGGATCATGAAAAGTCTGATTTGGAAGATGGTGCCTGAATTGCATCTTAAAGGAAGAAGGAGGCAGAGGTAATGAACAAGGGTGTTCCAGGATCATATGAGACTGCCAGTACCAAAGGCACAGAGATGAGAGATGGCTACTTTAGCTGAATGGCAGAGTGTGAGTGCAGGGAAGAGGGTAAGGATTAGGGAGGAAAGATTCTCCACTGAGACTAGAAAATGGATTGCAGCCTGGTTGTATAGCATTTTTTAAAAACCCTTACCTTCCATATTAGAGTTAATACTAAGTATTGGTTCCAAGGCAGAAGAGTGGTAAGGCCTAGGCAATTTGGGCTAAGTGACTTCCCCAGGGTCACAAATCTAGGAAGGGTCTGAGGCCAGATTTGAATCCAGGACCTCCCATCTTTAGGTCTAGCTTTCTATGCACTGAGCCACCTAACTGCCTCTTGCATATAGCATTAAAAAAAAAAAAAAAGATTTTTCTTAAAGTTAATAGTTTCATGCCCTGGTAGACTAATGGCTTTGTCCCATGGCCAAGACTATATTTTTAAGTCTGACAAACCACCTTATAAATGTGTTAAAAGGACAGGTTTCTGGGTCAGTGTAAAACTAAGGCCAATTAATATTTTAGACTTGGGATTAAAACATGAAATATTCTGTAAATACTATAAAAGGCAGTATCAACCAAACAGACAAGTATACCCCAAGGAGCTTATGTTCTAATATTGAAGACAACAAATATGTAAATAGAAACATTTTTTTTTACTTTTTTTGGATTGAAAAGCAGTACTAGCACAATGACTAGGATATATATAGTCAGTCCTTAATAAATGGTTGTTGACTTGATGACCTGACTTACATAGTACATGAAATGTAATCTTAGAGGGGAAAACTCCTAGAGGAACAGGGAAAACTCTCTTTCATAAGGTGGTTTTTTAAATGAAACAAATGTTAAAATTTTGTAAAATTTTGTAAAAAAAAAAAAAAGAAAAGAAATGAAACAAAAAGTTAAGAGAGGGAAGTAACAAAGAGAGCACTCCAAGTATGAGGGGACCACTAAATACAAAGATCTGAAAATCAGAGATGGAGTGTGGTGTGGGAGGAACAGCAAGTATATTGCAAAATATATTTACATAAAAACAGCTTCTCTCTCTCTCTCTCTCTCTCTCTCTCTCTCTCTCTCTCTCTCTCTCTCTCTCTCTCTCTCTCTCTCTCTCTCTCTCTCTCCTTCCTTCTCTTCCTCCAGCCTTCCTTCCATCCCTCCAATGGAGCTCAGAAGAGAGAATACAACAGGATATAAAGATCTATAAATCATAAAACCAAACAGGTCTTTAGTCCAGGATGAGTCAATTCTCTTTATACTCATCCTACTTAGACCCATTAGAATTTTTAAAAGGTTATACTTAAAACTCATATAGACTTAAATGAACTGATGCAGAGTAAAGTCAGCAGAACCAGGAGAACATAGCACACAGTAATAGCAATACTACATGATGAACAACTGTGAATGACTTCACTATCTCAGCAATACAAGGAACCAAGATAATTCTGAGGGATGTAAAATGAAAAATACTATCCACCTCTAGAGAAAGAACTGATAGAATATGAATACAGATTGAAACATACTTTTTTCACCTTATTTTCTTAGTGGATTAAAAAATATATTCTTATTCCACAACATGATCAATATGGAAATATATCAAATTGCTTACCATCTCGAAGGAGGAGGAGGAGAGAGAGAATTTGGAACTCAAAATTTTAGAAAACTAATATTAAAAATTGTTTTTACATGTAATTGGGGAAAAAATAAAATATTGAAAGATTAAAAAAACAAAAACTGGTCACACATTTTTTTGGAGAAAATATATATGTTAACATGCTAGAATTTTGAGTCCATTTTGGGAGATGCAGGTAACAATTTAATTGATGTAGAAAAATATGGTAGTTTGGGACTATGAAGAGCTAGAAGGAGTCAAGATAGAGAGTACCAGGAAGTTATAGCTAAGCTTGCCTCCACAATTCCTCCCCCAAAGATCTAAAAAATGCACTAGATCTAGTCTTGACTAGAAATCCAAGAAAAAGTTAAAATGCACCATTTTTTTCTAACCCATGGTGCTATGGCAAGACAGACAAGTTTCTGGAGTCTGGGGATGGGGTCTGACCAGGAACAACTGGGAAAAGCTTTCCAAGGCAGACTGAAGGAAAGCTACGGCCATAAAAAGGGCAAAGAACCCTCAGAACCCCACAAAGGGGTCTTCCATTGTACAGAATACAGGAAGAGGTGTCAACTGGCACCTCTCTCACCACCCAGATCCAGGTTACAAAGACAAGATAAGTTGTGGAGGAGACCTATGCCTACAGGTGGCATTTCAAAGTGAGGAGTAGTCCTGGGGCCTAGGCTAAATACTAGGAGGCCCAGCTCTCTATATGCTACACCATGGTGTCTCTCTAGAAGGAAGCCTTGGAACCAAGAAGACCTGTTTTTATATCTATAATGACTGTGATCCTTGGAAGCTCACTTATCATTTCAAGTCCTTAAGCCCATGTGCTAGAAGTGGCTGCCCCTCTCCATGTGGGCTTGAGGACATTTCTCACAGGACCCACTACTTTGCCCAGCAGCCCAGTGGGAGTGCTTCCTCCCTTCCCTGTCTGAGGTAAGGTGGGGGACTCACATTTAGTGTAAGGTTGCAGTTTTGGCACTCAGTCTCAAAAAGGTTCACCATCATTGCCTTAGGCAATTCTCTAAGACTAGAAAGTCACAAAAAAGGTACATTGGGGGTTTTCTCATCTATGGTACCAATGAAATCACAAATCCAGCTCTTGTCCCAACCATGAGGCTAGGCTCTGAGGATAAAAATACAAAATCCTATTTTCAAGGAGCTTATATCCAACTTGAGTAATATAACACATATGGAGAAAAAGTAATTAAAAAGTAAATTTTGGGGATGGAGGGGCAGACAGCACTAATAAAGATAACAACTAAATGTATGGAAATTGATGATATCAAGGAAGACAGCATTTGTAAAGAGAAGAAGGCCCAGGATTAAAGGCATTCACTCAAAGGCTCTTATACATGGATAATGACCCAGGAGAGAAAATTCAGACTGGTCAGATAAGCTGGAAGGGAACTTGGAGACAAGATTGTCACAAAAACAGAGGGATGCGAACACATCTAAGAGGAAGAGGTAGTTTTCAGTGTGAAAATCTACAAAGAAGTTAAGAAAACAAAGAAGTAAGATTAGATTTGGGAATTAAGACATCATTGGGAACCTTGGAAAGAATATTATCAGTAAAGTGGTTAGGTCACAAGTAGACTGCCAGGTACTGAAAGGTAAAGGGAATGAGAGACAGGGAAATAGGTTGGATGCACTTCAAACATCATCTGTAAACACAATCATCTTGAGGACATCATCATCTGTAGGAAATCTTTCTAGTTGGCCTCTGCTTAAGAGTCCTCTGAGCTAATGACAGTGCCTTTGAGTAGAATGCCTTTCTCTTGTTTTATACATTCTTTCATATAATCATAAGGTCAAACAAAATTAACTCTGTTGTTATATCTTTCAAGTAATTCTGGGTGACTAACATTTTTGAGGACACTTTTTTGAGAGGATTTAAAGCAATATTTTATGTTTTTAAATCAAAAGTATTTCAATAATTGCTAAATAATAAGCACACAAGAACAAGTAAATTTCCTTTTCCACATAGCTGTCTTCAAGTACCTGAATCAAATCTGCACAGAGACAATTACTGAAACAATGGGACTCGATCTTTACAATCACATCATTTGTCTGTAAGGTACAGAGAATTCCAGATCCCTAGTCCAGAACAAGGAACTAGGGCTAATAGTTGGAAGGTGCCAGTGGGCAGATTTTAGCTTATTTTAAAAGAAAAATCTCACAATTTGAACTGTCCAAAAATGGTATGGTTTTCTTCTAGATGTTGCAAATTCTCCTTCCCAGAAGACTTCATGGAGAGGACGGATGATTATTTGTCAGATTCAATAGAAGATTCCTGATCAGATACAGATCTAGAAAAATTTGGGAGGTTCTTCTAGCCTGCTTTTAAAATTCATAATCTGATCATGTAGTTGCTGCTTTCCAGTCAGAACAGTGAAATTTACATATGCTTTTTGAAAACAATGGAATTATTGTAATTTCAAATTAATATTCTCTTTTCCATGGTGGGGTGGGGCCAATGGCTTCATATATTTCCCTTTTAAATGAGATTGCTCCTTCGAGTTCAGTATTCTACTTTAGAAGAGTTTATATATTTTATATATAATATAAATATTATATATAATATATACTTTATATAAAAACATACAAGAATAAAATTTGGGAAATAATTTATGTATTACCAAAAAATTATTCCTAGTAATCCCCTTTAAACCCGTTCTTTCTTGGCTTTGATCACAGTGATCATAGATTTAGAATGGACTTTAAAGGATGAACTAAATGTCCCCTCCTTTCTTGAAATCTCTTCCAACTCTGAGATTATTCTTGGTCTCAAAAGGAGAAGTTCAGGTCAATATAAGAAAGAACTTCATTGTATTTAGTGCTGCTAAAAATCAAATTGCTTTGCCTCATTAAACAGAAAAATCCTTGTCCCTGGAAGTATCAAGCAGTTATATTACAGTGTGTCAAGACTGTTGTAAAAAGAATTTGTTTAGGGAGAACTGAACTAGATGTCCTCTAAAGTTCATTCTAACTAAGATTCTGAGATCTCTGGGATCTAGTCTCAGCATAAAATTATGACTGTCAATACTTTAAAAATTACCGTTTCTCTTACTCCAACAAAACCGTTACATACATAGTTTGCTGATATATAAAATGTATAATCCTTGAAGAAAAAAATAGTGAAAACACATATTAGCAAAGAAAAAAACTATTACAAGACCACAAAAGGAATTATATAGAAACGACTATACAGTACCTTAGAAATGTGACTTGAACAACTCATGGAATGCCTCAAAGTCTTCTCATTCTGCATGAAAAACAGATAGAATGTTAGGGGAACTTTACTGTGGAAATACAAGAAACTGGCACAGACTGAGCAAATATGCTTTAAAAGTTATTTATTTATTCAATCACTTGTTAACTCACTCTCCCAACTCACCACCAACTGAACAGTTTTAAAAAACTCTTCATAATAAATATACATAAGTCCAGCAAAACAAATTTTCACATTAGCTATGTTCAAAACTATATATCTTAACATGCATTTTAAATCCATGGAGATGGGTAGTATGTTTCATCTTTAGTCCTTTAGACTAATGATTTATCATTGCATTCATTAATCAGAATTCTAGTCTTCCAAAGGCAATCAAAAAATTTTGAGAAAAATGTACCAAACTGCTTTCGTATTTATTTCACAACATTCACTGATTACCTAAATACTATGTTGAAAATACAATGCTAGCATAATTTGGAGGATACAAATATTTAATACAAAAGCTAAGAAGCTCCTGTTGTGTCCATGGTATTGTCTTAGGGACTGGGTAGGAGCAATATAAAGACAAAAATGACACTGTCAAGACCATCACTAAGCTTATACTTTATTGAGGAGATAGAGCATATATAAGAATGCGCAATGCATTTTAAAACTTTGAGGTATAAAAAAGTATTATGTGAAATCAAATAAAGTTCATTTCCAATATGTGGATTGAAGGTAAATCAGAAAATGCTTTCCTGGTATTCAAAGTTGGAAGGACTTTCAAGACAGAAGATCTGGTCCAATTTCTCCCCACCCCCCACTCCCATTTCATAGATGAGGAAATTGAAAGACTGAGAGGATGAGTGAAAATACAGAAGTTTTGAGGCATGGAGCAAGGGAGATGAAGGAACCCATAAGAGAGAGTTTTAGTTTTCCCAGGAAGCAGGTCATATACTTCAAAATAGAGGATGGTATTGCCAGCTTGAGAAGACAAGACCTTTCGAACAATCCCTTGAGGGTCAAGGAAAAAGAAAAGGCTCACTGAGCACCCATGAGGCATGGAGACTGGCTAAAATTACCTGAGGAAATGCAGCAGAGTGGCCTTCAAAAGCATAGTAGTAGAGCAGCAGCCAAAGCCCAGCAGGGAAGAGGGGTGTTAGGGGTAACTGAGGGACTGACAAATATAAAAAGCAACTATAGCACAATGTAACAAAATATTCAAAGGTAAAGTACAATGTAGAGTTGAATTGATTAACACTGCATGAAGGGAAAAAAGTAAATCCATGGCAAGAATGACACTCTGGCAGAAACGAGGGAAGATAAATTAGAAAATAGTGAGAATAAAGAAAAGGTTTAAGAAAAGAAAGGAACAAGAAGAGATAGAAAGGAGACAATGATTCCACTGCTTTGGAACTGAAGAATGTGAGTTCAAATCCTGCATCTGTCACTACATGGGTGACAGTTTAAAGGGGAAAAAAGTGCCACAAAAAAAGAGAAGAAATTAAGGAGAAAAGAAGAATGGGAAATGTAAGTTAAGTTTTGCTTTACCTTTTCTTAACAACTACATCTTTATAATCAAGTCCCTCAACGATCATAACAGAAAGCATGCTGTTACTGAATGCAAGGTAAGAAGGAACTCCAAGAAAGACAAGAATGGTCAATCAGTGGTAAATGCTGTAGATTAGGGTGAATGAGAGATTCAGGATCATGACTCATGAAAGATAGAGACAGAAGCCAGACATCAAGGGTTTGAAGAGCTTATTGCTTTGATGTCTATAAGGTGGCAGAACCACAGCAGTTGAAAACTCCCTTTTTACACTGATGTCCAATATAATATTTATTTTTTTGTTGTGTGGTAATGCATCGCTAAACAAGATTTTTTGAGGACTCTCAAAGACAAGGCACCATGTCTTGGCATCTTATAGAGCATAATACTATGCTTTTCCCTAGGACCACTAATATAATTTGCAAAATTTCACTTAAGTCTTAAGTCCTACATGGATAAAATAAAAACAGTTGGCTGGAAATAAGGACAAATGGCAATGTATAAAATTCTGCTGTACTAACAAGGTCAAGTGACTTATCTATGTTCTAAGTGTAGACTGGTCTCCCTCCTTGAAGAAGAAAGCCAGATGAGAGGGAAGAAGGGCTGAGAAATGTTTCTCTATTCTCCAAATTATCATAGAGAAACAATGTTCCTTTTAAAAAAAAGCTTTTGTAGTGAAAGTAAAGGGAAAAAACAAACATAAGGAAAAGAAAAGAATGGGTCTGGAAGTTGAAGGGTAGAAAAAAACGAGACAAGAGATAAAAGAGAATAATGCTTGTACCAAGCAACAGATAGAATATTCTTCCTGAAAATGAGGAAGGCAAAACCTTTTAAAAGTAGCTTCTTGGGGCAGCTGGGTAGCTCAGTGGATTGAGAGTCAGGCCTAGAGACGGGAGGTCCTAGGTTCAAATCCGGCCTCAGACACTTCTCAGCTGTGTGACTCTGGGCAAGTCACTTGACCCCCATTGCCCACCCTTACCACTCTTCCACCTAGGAACCAATACACAGAAGTTAAGGGTTTAAAAAAAATTAAAAATAAATAAAAAAAAATAAAAGTAGCTTCTTATTCTCCAAGGAATAATGGTGCTAATAAAAAGGTATTATCAGGAGAGAAGACCACTCAGTAGGGGTAAGAGAGTTTTTTGTTGTTTTTTGTTTTTTGGTGATTATGTTGACAGGCACTAATATTGAGCATAATATCTGTCAATTAAAAAAAAATCCATTCTCTTTCCAGGGCATGTATCCAGGATGTGACTGAAACAGAGACTTTTTCACCAGACTTCTGGTGATTCATATACACAAAAATTACATCATCAGAAAGAATCTATAAAGCATTGCTAAAGATTATGAAATACTGAGCACAGGGGGTGTTTGTTTTTTTAATCACTGCTACAAAACAAAAACAAGGATTTCACAAGAGAAAGGTAGATTTGAAAACCCCTTAAGAAGATGGTATCTGAGTAAAGAATCTAGATTTCTCCACAATGCCAGGGACAAAGTCTGCCCAATAAGGACTTGTATGGATGAATTTGCCTTGAGTCTTAGCCTTATAACTAAAAGGGACCTTAGAGATCTAGTCCAAGCAGATAAAGAAACATAAAGTCCATAAAAGTTATGCTTTGTTGAATGGATGACCAGTCTGGGATCTGAACCTCAGATCTATGTCTTTCTACAGAACCAAGCTAATCAAAAAAAAAAACTTAAAATGTAAGATGGGAGGACAGTAGAGGAGAGAAAATTGCCGCTGGGTACTGAAGTAGCAGATCAACTCCTTTCTAGCCACATCTCTCCCATATACAACTTGTCAAGTTTTTTTAATCCAAATGCAAGACTATACTTATTACTATTTATTGTCATTTTGTTTGTAAGTTCTACCACCTAGCCCAAGAAATCATCTTTTTGTTATCTCTTGAAGCTATGTCACCTGCAGCTTTGATAAGCTTCACTTCTATGCCTCCACTCAAATTATTGATAAAAATGTTACAAAGTACAAGGCCAAACACAGATGCCTGGGACCTGGCCCACCACTCCTGGAGACTTCCTTAGGAGTGAGGTCCAGCCATTCTATTACTTCTTAATTCACCTAATCCAGTGATGGGCAAATTACGGCCGTTGGCCCAAATGCAGCCCCCTGAAATATTCTGTCCTGCCCCACAACTTTATTCCTAATCTGCCGAATACAATGAGTAGGATACAATACAATGAAACTTCCAAAGAATTGCCTTAGAAACAGACTGACAGATGAGTATTTCCTTTCCTTTGGCCCTCTCTTTAAAAAGTTTGCCCATCACTGGCCTAAGCTATATGAGTCATTTGTCCATAAGAATATTATGAGTAATGTCTTGTCAGGTGATTTGTTATATATACAGGATCCTCTAATCCTACAAGTTTAGTAGCCCCATCAAAAAAAGAAAGTGTGGTGAATCCAGCATAATCTGTTCTGAATGAAATCCCAGCTCTTCATGATGCCTATTCCCTTTTCTAGAAGTTTACTAATTGTGCCTTTAATAGTAAATTCCAGGATTATTTTGGTCAAGAAACAAGGGGGTCTGCCACTGGCATATTATTAATTGTAGATTCACTTTAAAAAACACACACATAACAAATAAGCATAGTCAAACAAAACAGATCCATAGATTCCACGTCTTAAAATGTCTGTCTCTTTTCTTGAGTCTATAATTCTCAGAGGAAATGGGTGACATTTCATAAGTCCTCTAGCAACAAGTCACTGCATTGATCAGAATTGTTAAGCCTCACAGATGTATTTCTCTTTATAAACTTGTCCTTGTATAAATTCTTCTCCTGGTTCTATTCACTTGACAGTCTCTCATACTATCCAAGAAAACAGCTTTTTCATTACTTCTTGCAGTGCAATAATCTAGTTATATTTATTTACTACAGTTTATACAGTCATTTACCCACTGATTGGTAGCACTTCCTACTTATTTTTTTTTTCTCACATTTTTTAATACCTTCTTCAGGATAAGGAACTTTGTTTTGATTGTGACTATCTCCGACACAATATTAAACTCCTTCTTCCCTATGCTACTAATCTTGCTGATAATTTTCCTATTAAGTTTAATATATTTCTACACCAACTGTATGTGTTCAACTTTTCCTTGTTTCAGATAAGCAAGGTTTATCATTTGGTTCTAACTTGTCCTAACCCTTCCTCCATGTTTTTATATATTCTTTATATCAATATTTAAAGGCCTTCATAAACTGGCTCCAACCTATCATTCTGGCATATTACTGCTCTTTCTACACTCTCTGGCCCAGTCAAACTAGACTTCTTGCTATTCTTCACACTTCAGATTCAATCTCAATTTTTTTGCACAGCATTTCCCCTTTCCTGAAATTCACTCCCATCTTGCTTCTATCTCTTAGAATCCCAAGCTTCTTTCAGAGCTCAATTCCAGTGCTACCCTCCTCCTAAGGCCTTTGCTGTTCTTCCTACCTACTAGTGACCTCTCTCCCTACAATTTAGAATTTACCTTATTTTTGTCTGGTCTCTGCTTATGTTCTAGTGTGCTGAAGGGACTAGCAGAAGCTGTAAAGAAGAGGAGAGCTATAATAGCAAGACAGGAGGGTGAAAATCTTTTTTCTCAAAATTATTTGAAAAAGACAGGGTATGTCATAGCCAAAACAATTGGCCTTGAAAAGAAATTGAGAAGAAAAACTATCTGAATGCCATTACAAAAAATAAAAAGGAAAAAAAAGCCTAGCCATCATATTTCAAGAATCATAAAAGAACACTGCCCAAATCCCTTGAATCAGGAGCAAAGTGAAAACAGAAAGAATCCTCTGGTTACCTCTTGAAAGAAACCCCAATATGAAAACTCCCTGGGAAAATTATGGCCAAAATCCAGCATTTCCAAATCAAAGAAAAAATAGTATAAGCAGTTATGAATAAAGAGTTCAAGTACCAAAAAGCTATAGTCAGGAATCTGTGATATTGGAAATTTGGGAGTCCTTGAACTAATTTTGAGGTCCCTGATCTAAACTTCCTGTGGACATTTAGGGCCCCTTTCAAACTCCATTTCCCATGATTCAACTGGCTTCCTGTCTTAAGTAGGCAATTACCTAATAATGTAAACAAGGAATATAAAGACTCAGGACAGGATTGGTGCTTCCTATTTCCTGCTGAAGCAGTCAGGTGGGAAGGTATGGCACGGCATTTGAACTAAATCTTAATAGGCATGCAGCTTCATTTTTCTAAATGGCTTTCAATAAACCTTTTGAAATCATGATATTTTTAATTCTGTCCCTCTATATTAATTTTATTTCTTACAAATCCTACAATATTTAGCAGCCATCACCCTGAAGGAATATTACAGAATGCAAAAGATATAGGCTTGCAACCAGATATTATATAGGGGAAGAGAAGAACCTGAAAATAAGAAATGATGCCATCAAGTCTTAATGTGATAATGAGATTAAATCTACCCTGCCCATATTTAGATTTAATCACCAAACGTGAAACATCTCCACTTAACTAACAAGTTGGGTGGTCTGTGACCCACCTGTGCTAGAGTGAGTGACAAATCAAAATTTACTGACTGCCTCCTGGGCAGTCCTAAGAAAAAGCATCTGTTGTGATTGGACACATAAACTAAGAGGAAGGCACAGGAAGTGACGCAAAAGAAGCTTCTTTAAAAGAGAACTCAGTGAGCTCAGCCTCTCTCTTCTGGTTCGTGAAGGGGACTGAAGGAGTACTTCTGGTTCGTGGGACTTTGAGGAGCTCTGGAAGTGGTGAGACTGTTCTTAAATCTTTCCTTTGGAATTCCACATGGTGAGTGTAAAGACTGAATCTTTCTGAACTTCTCTTAAGGAACTTCCCTTTCAAAAGAGATTCTGTGATTGAAGCTTTTGCTTCATAAGTCTCCAGGGCCTTCGGGTCTTGGCCCTCAGCTCAAGGCTTGGCCTTTTCTAATTGAGGACTAGTTAGATATGCTTGGGTTAAACCAGGGACCTAAGTGAATTATTTAGTTTGTCAGGTTAATTATCTTACCGTATCCTCTCTCTAAATTTCTTAATTTCTCTCTCTCTTCTCATTTGTAAATAAACTTCCATAAAAGTCATTTTGACTTGAGGTTATTCTTTAATTGGGAATTGATAATTATTCAATTCCCTGGTGACCAAACCTTTTAATATTCACCTAATCAAAACCCTTTTTTACCCCTTACATTAAGTACAATGATATGCTACTAGTTTAAGACTCTGAGAACAGCATGGCAATCACCTGCCCCAAATATTCCAAGAATCCTACATCAATAGAAACTTGTCTGAGAATAATTTGCCTCGGTCATTGTTACTGATTACCCATATGCATCATCCAGCTATTCCTTAATCCTAATTCTGACAATGGATTCTGATCCATGACCCCATTTGCTCAGTTTTGTTCATTTAGTACTACTAGCTGGTCTAACTATATTCTGAATTACAATATACTTCTAGTCCTCTGGTACCCTCTGTCCTCTGCAGGAAGCCTCTTCTGGACCATATTGCTACCCTTTGAGATGACCTCCAATCACCCTACATATATCTTGTATATGCAGGTCATCTTCTCTATTAGACTATGAGCTCCTCAAGGGAAGGGAATGTTTCTAAACTTTCTTTGTACACCCAGACTGTAAGCACTTCATAGATAACTTGTTGGCTGATTAGTACTCTCAGTATCTGGTCTTCCTCTAAGTCAGCTATTACCTAACAACTCTAAGACAGTCCATCAGCAAGCTGCTGAGCTCAAGTGCTTCTGTCCTCTGTTGGTCTGAGGAAACTCTGGATTACTTAGGGCTAATTTAACCTGATGCACAAAGTATGAGATCCTGTTCAGGCTCATGGCAACTACATCCCATCATGAAGCTATTATTATGAATACGAATTATTATATCGCAATGTGTCATCACAAAAAAGAATAGACACTGGCTAATATGTTCTATTTAATAAACCATAAAAATGGGAAATGTGTTTGCTATTACCATTGTGAGAATTACTACATAAAATTCTGACTGCTTGGCAGAAAAGTTTTAGCTACCTAGAAAATTCCCTTCTAGGGAAGATTTCTTTCTTCTAAAATGCTGCATAAATGAATTCTTCACCTGTTTCACTTCAATGGTTTAAAAAAGCACCAATTATTAGGGACTGATCTTCACTTGAAAAACAACTGCAAACTTTTAAGTAAGGCCTTAATAAACGTGTTCTGCTTCAATGCTGTATCTTGTGGTCAGTTTAATATAAGAAAAAAAGAGAAAAAAGAGGCTTTATTGAATATCAGAAAATTGAGTTTCTAAGACAAAATCTTTAAATAACAATGGCTCACGTTACATGGCACTTTCAAGCATGCACACAGTTTCATATATGTGATCTTGATTGATAATCACAACAATGTTGAGAAGTAGGGACTCAAGTATTAATCATTATTACCATTATACAAATAAGAAAAGTGAGGCTTAAGGATTCAATTTTCAATTAAATTTAACAAGTGTCTCCTATGTGCCAGGCTCTGTGCTAAGCACTGGGGGTACAAATAAGAGAAGAAAGGCAATCCTGTTCTCAAGAAGCTTACAATCTAATGGGGTAGGAAACTGGGAAGGCCAGCAGGGGAGGCATGATGTTTCATGGAGCAGAAAACAAGCAGAGCTGGAAAAGTTCAAATCTGAGCCCTCTTTAAGGAAAGGCACTTTGGGGAGGGAGGTTCAGTGATACAACCCCAAGTATCTAACTCAGTAATGGCAAACCTATGGCACAAGTGCCAAAGATGGCACACAGAGTGCTCTCTGTGGGCATGTGGCCACTTTTCCCCACCCATAAGAGTTTGTTACTAGAAAGGCAGAGGGACTTGGGTGGAGCTACTCCCTTCCCCCTTTCTATACTCATTGAGGAAATTCTCCTCACATCGCCTGCCCCTCTGCCCAGCAGCCCAATGGGAGTACTTTTTCCCTCCCTTGTATGGGGTAAGGAGGGGAGGGCATGCCCAGTACTTGGCCTCTGGGGGTGCACATGGCACTTGGTCTAGGGGGGAGTGGGATCAGGGCCTCAAACTCCGTTTTTAAAAGGTTCACCATCACTGGCCTGACTAATATGTTAGAAGCAGAATTTGAAATCTGATTTCTTTGGATATATAAATTAATTCCTCTTTCTATTATACTGATTCTCTTATCTATTAAATGTTCCATTACATATAATCTGCATCCTAAAACACTGGGACAGAGGAGAAAGGCCCTATCAGAACTTAGTCAAAGAGCTAAGTGGGCATGTGCTGCTAACAGCAAAGGCAAACTAGCTCCTGGCCCATTCATCTAGAAAGATCAATGGTCCCTCTAAAGGAAGGAGATCATAGCCTGATTCCTTCTCATTCCTTGCCCTGATTCAGCCTCTCTAAAAGGATCAAATTTATACTGGAATGGCTTTAAGAGTATGATTTCACCCACTATTTTTCCTCACTTGATTGTCAATTTGAAGTTCTCTTAACAAGGAATAATAATCTTACAATTAGGGATAAAAGTCACCCGCATGCAGCTGCACAATTAATAAAAGGTCAAACAATAATTTGAATGGGTCTTACAACTCCAAACTGAGTACTTATGAACATCCATTAAATACTCCTGCCCCTTTCTGTAAGGATGGTAATCTCTGCTTATTGAAAATAGTTCTGCTTGTCTCAGGTTTCCTGGAGAGTTGCCAGTTAAGAAGAAAAGTTTGGTTGGCACTATTTCTAAGTTTATGCTCATATAAGACCAAATGCCATTCCCTAATGGTAATTCAGTAGATAAGAACAAATATTTTTAAATTAAAATTAAAATTAAAATAATAGCAACCTATATACAAGTATATAAAAGTCTGTTCCAGATCACTTATACCAGAAGTAAAAACAGGACATCTGTGAGGTTTTCACCTCATACCCAGCAAGATTACAAAGAAGACAATGTGCACATTTTGGGTTGGAGAAGCTGTGGAAAAAAAGGCACACTACCTTGTTGGCAGAGTTGTGAATTGTTCTAGCCATTTTGGAAAGCAAATTGTAACTAAGAAAGCAACTAAATACCTCATTGGGTAGAGGAAAAGAGGGGGGAAGAGATATTTAAAAGGTAAAGTAAAATAAAAAAATAAAATTTTACCAATAATGCTTTTAAAAAAGTTTGCACACACAGAATAAGCAAACTGACAAAGGCCAGATACTTAGGGATGTTAACTTAACTCTAAGAACTTTAATTGGGACAGCAATCTAGAAATCTTAAATAAAGCTTCCAAAGTCAAACTCTTGGTTTTATGTTTTGTTTTTCACACATTTGCCTTCACATAGTCTACATTCTAGACAAACCATTTACTCTTCCCTGAATTAACGCTATGATCTTCCACACCCCTGCCATTACTCCAACAACCTCACATATGGAATCATCTTGATGACTATCTTCCAAGATTTCCCTATTATGCCTTGCTGGAATGCTACCCTTTTAAAGCCATCATGAGCACTCTCTTCTCCACTAAACTTTCCCCAATTTCATGAATTCTTACATGATCTTTCTATCTTCAAATCTCTCATTCTATTCTATTTGGACATCTTTTATTCACATGGCATAATACAACATACAACTTTTTTAGTTTGCATATCTCATCACATCACTACTAGATAGTAAATATTTGGAGGGCAGGATCATGCTATGTTTCATCTTGGTTTCATAATAGCTAAAGTCTTTCCTTTCAACTCCTTCCTTTTCCCAAATGTATATTTTGTTAAACATTTTCCTTTATTCATGGATTTATATTTTTTTATTTTTAAATTTTATTTTTATTTTTAGTTCTAAATTCTCCATATATTATACATATATATGAAGTCATACAAAATTTATTTCCACATTATTAGTCTCAACTCTTTTCTTCCAACTTTAACATCTTATGCTTCTATTTTCTGATTCCTAATCAATTGTGTGGTTTCTATCATTGAGTTCATACTGGTTACCAGAACAAATTATTCCAACTTTAATTATTTTATAGGTTTGGAGAATGCAAACATTTCACCAAAGGACTTGATAACTGAAATGAACAAAACTCAACAAGATAATCAATGTCAATAATTTGTCTAAGTCTTGACTTCTAAGATAGCCTAGAACAATAAGTAGAACTACAAAGAGTGTTTATTATGGGAAGGGGAACAAAAATAAAGGAATAAGCATTTTAAGTGTCTACTATGTGCCAACCACTGTGTTGTCTTTACAAATATTATCTCATTTGATCCTAATTGATTTGATTATAAACAAAAATTTAATTTCTTCTAAGTTCCTTTGAAATAGAGTAAAAATTTTTTTATTTAATTTATTTAATTACAGTTTATTTATTTAATTACATTATCGCTTATTTTCAAATCACACAAGGCAAAGTTTTTTCATCTTCCCCCCCTTAAAAAAATCCAATAGCTTATTCAATAGAAAAGAATTTCAGTTTACATAATATAATGGTTTGATAAAATTAAGACCCACCATGATTTTCTTTTTTAAAAATTAAGAATAAAGGTTTACAAGTTTTGAAGGAATGGATTCAAAGGATATTCCAAAGTATAACAAATGTTTTTGGCACTAAAATATCAAATGTTGGCTTTAAATACGATATAACATTTATATAATATCTTATCATTCCAGTTTAACTTGGAACAGAGAAAATTTGTTGTCAAAAAACACATACAAGGATGGAGCCTGTGAAGATGGGATTAATCCTACCCTGCCCATTTCCAGATTTAATCACCAAAAGTGTAAATACCACCACTTAATCTTCAAGTGAGGGAGGTCTGTGACCCATGTGTGAAAGAGTGGATGATGAATCAGAATCGAATGACTGCCCCCTGGGCAGTCCTAAGCAAAGCCTTTGTTGTAATTGGTACAAATGAAATGGGAGGAAGGCACAGGAAGTGACGAAGGAAATGATCTTGATAAACTGCAAGAACTTCTGGGGAGTTCGCTCTCTTTGGCCTTGATCTGGACCTGGAGGAGCTCTGGCTGGGGACATTGGACTTGGGGAGACTGTTCTTAAATCTCTCCTTTAGGACTACCACATGGTGAGTGAAAAAGGTTGACTCCCTTCCTTAGCTCCCCTGGAGGTACTAGCCTCTGGAGGAGCCCCTTGATTGGGAGGAGGCCAAAACCCTTGTTAATTGACTTTTAGGCTCTCTAGCTGGGGCCTCTGGAGCCCTGCCAGAGTAAAGTCAGGGCTTGAACACATAATCTAGTTCATTGAGCTAGATCTCTTACTCTGTCCTCTTTTCATTTCTCTGCTTTCATTCTCTCATATATTTTATAAATAAATCATTTAGAACAGATATATATTCATTTCTTGGTGACTACCCTTTTGATTATTCAGTCCAGCCAAAACTAATTTTTCCTCCTTTATAAGCCAAGAGTGGAGAAGGTAGTACAAATACCCACCTGATCTCTACCAAATTAACCTCCAAACAACTTTGATTTAATGCTTTAAAACAACTTCTGGAGCAGCAGAACTCACAAAAGGATGTAACTTTTCGGCCCAAAACAACTTAGAAGGCTGGCATGAAATATGTATCACAACAGAGTGGAAGTTAGGCCAGCACTGCCAAGCCAACACAGGCCGGGGAGGAGGGGAGGCTGAATCAATAGCAAAGGCTTCAAGAGCTCTCTGCCACAGAAGGTAAAGTGGGATTGGACAACTGCTCAGAAGGAGATTACAGGGGCCTCTCTGCTGACTCTGGTGTAAGCCTACTGCACTGCCCTTATGGCACAGCCCTGGATCATAGTCTCAGGGCAAGGAGGAGCACTAGAAGATAACAGTGCTTGCAGCTACAGGGAAGCAGGGTATACTGGTCACAGTTCCAAGGCAAAGAAGAGTGGTTATGGTTGCACACAGACCAGAGCACAGGCCAGGAGAGTATTAAACATACTTTTTCCTTAGCCCATACTACCTTGGAAGAACTGAAAACTTGGAGGCCCCCAGAGCAAGTTCTGAAGACAGCAGCACAAAGAATCTGAAACTTGGAAGTTTTCCCTTTATCACAGGAATGGAGCACATCTATAATTGTTTTTTAAGTAAAAAGGCAAGAAAAAGGCTGGAAAGTCCACAAACAAAAAAAGAAACTCAACAAAGAAAGTTATTGTAGTGACAGGAAAAAACAAAACACAAATTCAGAAGAAAACAAAGTCAATATTGCTGCATCCACAGCCTCCAAGAAAAATAAGAATTGGTCTCAAGCCCAAAAAGAATTAATGGAGGAGCTCATACAAAAATAAAAAAGGAGAGGTAGAGGAAAAACTGGGAAAAGAAATGAGAGTGATGCGGGAAAATCATGAAAAGAGTTTTGATAAAGGAGGAACAAAAATACTTAAGAAAGTAATACCTTAAAAAATAGAATATGCTTAACTGGTGAAAGAGCCACAGAAATCCAATAAAGAGAAAAACTTCTTAAAAGCAGGATTAGCAATATGAAAAAAGAAGTACAAAAATTCACTGAGGAAAAGAATTGCTATAAAAAGCAGAATGGGTCAAATGGAAAAAGAGGTATAAAAACTCACTGAAGAAATTAAGTTCTTAAAAATTAAAAGAGGCAAGTTGTAAGGCAAGGTGGCTAACAGAAACTTTTTGCTTCTGTAATTTCTAATGGTCACAAAAAGTCAGTTAAACATCTTAGAATCTTCAATAAGTCAGTTGGAACTTAAAACTATAAATAGAGGTGAAGTTCCAACTGACAGGGCTTTCGCCTTCTGGCTTTCGCTGTGGCTGGAGGCTTTTGCTTTGGCTTAGGATATTAGCTGCGGCCTTTCCGCTTGGCTTTGCTTCAGCCTTGGCCTGTGCTTATCTTGTCTTGAGGAAATTTAAACCTATCTCATTTCTCTGGACCTCTCCCTGATTTCTACATCCATATCCCTCCCCTTCCCCTGAATTTCCTGTGGGTCCTGGGTGGAAGGAAGGGCTTGGTGATTGAACATTGTGGGTTTTAGTTTCTATAGACAAGTAGAATATCCTCAAATAAGTTACCCCTAGTTTTGGTGATTTAATAAGGACTTTACTTAAAAGGCAGTCAAATCTCCCAACTGAGAGAGCAGGCTCTCTCAGTCTAAACCTCTCTGTGACCCATCCCCCACCATCACCCCTCTTCTTAGCAGCAGTTAGAAAATCCTGAACCTCTTTCCCTCTGAATAACCTGAGTTTAATAAATCCCCTTGTTACCTACTCAAAGCCTCTGGTGAGTCATTGTATCGAAAATTGAGGCAAGGGCTAAAAGAGGGAAGGAATAATTTTCTTTTATTTCTTGAGAGAACTGGGGGCATCCATCTTGGCAGGAAGTACCTATCTAAGACTTCTTCCAGCCATCAGTTTGACT
Organism: Gracilinanus agilis; assembly: GCF_016433145.1. NCBI lineage: Eukaryota > Metazoa > Chordata > Mammalia > Didelphimorphia > Didelphidae > Gracilinanus > Gracilinanus agilis. The sequence continues at coordinate 684,766,379 of NC_058131.1, forward strand.
GGCAGGGAGGAGCCCTCTCGACTCCTCCCTCAAGAGACTTTAGAAACTAACAAGAGAAACCCTCCAGCAAAAACCTAAACATTTCTTACTGGCCCTAATTTTCTCCCCGTATCCTCTGTCTCAAGCCTCTGGGAATAAACCTGTTTGAGCTGCCCTCTCCTACATACCCCATTTCCTTTATCTCCTACATACCTTCCCATACCTTCATTCCTCCTCCAATCACCGTATAATCACCAATATCCCTATTATCTTTCCTCACACCCAAATTGCCTCATTGACCCACTCAGATTACCTTACTTACTTCTTGATAACAAAGTGTAAACTAATGACTCCATGAGACATTAAGAAACAATCAAAATCAAAAGAGTGAAACAATAGAAGAAAATGTGGAAAGAGAACTGACCCAGAAATAGATCCAGGAGAAATAATCTAAGAATCATTAGACAACCTGAAAACTATGATTAAAAAAAAAAGAGCTTAGGGGGGCAACTAGGTGGCTCAGTGGATTGAGAGCCAGGCCCAAGGATGGAAGGTCCTGGGTTCAAATCTAGCCTCAGACACTTCCTAGCTGTGTGACCCTGGCCAAGTTACTTGGACCCTCATTACCTCGTCCTTACCATTCTTTTGCCTTGGAACCAATACACAATATTGATTCCAAGATAGAAGGTAAGGGTTTAAAAAAAAAAAGAGCTTAGACATCATCTTTCAAGGAAATGTCAAGGAAAACTGTTCTGATAGTCTAGAACCAGAGGGTAAAATATAAATTGAAAGAACTGAATGATCACCTCCTGAAAGAGAGGCCAAAAGGAAGACTCCCAGGAATATAACAACCACATTCCAGAACTCCCAGGTCAAGGAGAAAACACTGCAAACAGCTAAAAAGTAACAATTCAAATATTCTCGAGCTAAAGTCAGAATAACAAGATTTAGCAGCTTGTACATTAAAGGATCAAAGAGCCTGGGATATGAAATTCCACAGTAGCTAAGGCTTCAACCAAGAATCACCTATCCAGCAAAACTGAGGATAATCCTTTAGGGAGGGAAATGGGCATTCCATGAAATAGAAGGATTTCAAATATTCCTGATGAAAACTATAGCTGAATGGAAAATCTGACACTCAAATAGAAGACTCAAGAGAAGCATAAAAAGGTAAACAGGAGGAGCAGCTGGGTAGCTCAGTGGATTGAGAGTCAGGCCTAGAGACAGGAGGTCCTAGGTTCAAATCCGGCCTCAGACACTTCCCAGCTGTGTGACCCTGGGCAAGTCACTTGACCCCCATTGCCCACCCTTACCACTCTTCCACCTAGGAGCCAATACATAGAAGTTAAGGGTTTAAAAAAGAAGTATATACATGTTTGGAGGAAGGAGTGAACAGAGTAAAAATCTGATGAACCTTACTAAAGGGTTGGAAGGTTAAGCCTGAATGCACATACACATGTACACCCACAGAATGTAGTGTAAAAAAAAAATACACCAAACAAATGGTAAAAAAGTAAGGGAATAGTTATAAGCAAAATAAACTTCTTCCACCTAGGAGCCAATACACAGAAGTTAAGGGTTTAAAAATGTTAAAAAAAAAAAAAAAGGTAAACAGGAAAGAGAAATCAAAAGATATTCATTAAGGCTAAACTATTTATATCCCTACGTGGGAAGATTAATCTTTTAACTCTGAAGAACTTTATCATTACTGGGGCAGTTAGAAGGAAAATATATAGACAGAGGGCAAAAAGTTGTGAGTTGAATATAATATAATAATATCTAAAAAAATTAAATTGAAGAGTGAGAAAAAGAAATGCACTGGGGAAATGAGGACAGGAAAAATAGATTGAGATAAATTATCTCACATAAAAGAGTTATGAAAGAGCTTTTATAAAATGTTGAGGAAAATGGGAGAAGTAGGATGGGGTGCACTTGAACCTTACTCTCATTGGAATTGGCTCAAAAAAGAAGGAATATACACATTCAGTTGACTATAGAAATCTCTTCCCCTACAGGAAAATAGAAAGGGAAGGGGATAAGAGAAAAGGGGGGAGAGGAGCTAGTGACAGAAAATATGGCAAATTGGGAGATGTGATGATCAGAAGCTAAACACTTTTGAGGATGGAAGAATGAAAGGAGGGAAGAAAAAAATAAACAGGAGATGGGGGACAGGATAGAGAGTAATACAGAATCATCATAATGGTGAAAAAAATGTTTACAAGTCTTTCTTGTAATAAAGCTCTCATTTCTCAAATGCACAGAGAAATGAATCAAATATATAAGAACAGAAGTCATCCCCAAATTGACCAAAGGATATGAAAAGGCAGTTCTCAGACAAAGTAACTAAAGCTATGTACTGTCATACAAAAAATTATTTAAATTGCTATTAATTAGAGGAATGCACATTAAAATAACTGAGGTACCATCTCATACCTATCATATTAACTATCAGATTTCTCAAAAGAAAAGAAAAATGATAAAACTTGGGGGGGGGGGAGATGTGGGAAAACTGAGATACCAGTGCACTTTAGGGAAGTTGTGAATTGATTTGATCATTCTGGAGAATAATCTGGATCTATGACCAAAAGGCTATAAACCACTATACACCCTTTCTTTGACCCAGCAAAACTAATTCTAGGTTTATATCCCAAAGAAATAGATTTTTTTAAAAAGGAAAAGGACCTATATATATATAAAATATTTAAAGCACATTTTTTTTGTGGTGGCAAAGAATAAGAAAATGAGGAGCTACTCATCAATTGGGGAGTGGCTGAGTAAATTAATAATATATGATTATAATGGAATAATATTGTGCAATAAGAAATGATGAACAGGAGGAGCTCAGAAAAACCTGGAGCGACTTACACGAACTGATGCACAATGAAGTAAGCAGAATCAGGAACATTGTACACAATGACAGCAATATTGTATGATGAAAACTGTGAATAACTTAGCTTTTCTCAGCTATACAATGATCCAAAACAATCCCAAAGCATTCATGATAAAAAAAAATGTCATCTGCTTCCAGAGAAAGAACTGATGGAGTCTGAATCCAGACCAAAGCAAACTTTTTTCATTTTCTTTTTTGTTCAAATTTCCTTCCAAAAAGAACAAAGAATAATATGAGAATATGTTTTACGTGATTGCACTTGTAAAAGTTTTATCAGATTGCTTACCATCTCAAGGAAGGGGGCAAGGAGTAACTAAAAAAACCCAAATGTTAAAAATTACATGTAATTGGGGAAAAAATAAAATATGCATTTAAAAAAAACACACAAGTATAAAAAACTCAGAAGCTGCCAGTAATTTTTAAAAAGTCTTTTCAGAAGTTGAACTAACGTTTTTTCTGCACACTAATGTAAAACAATCTACTAACTCTATGTACTATAAATTTGGATTGCAAACTTCTCTACATGCTGAACAACTTTGTTAATATATCATGACTGACTCCTACCTTAATATCAGGAAACTCACTTCCAATCCATCACCCATGATTAGGATGATCTAGATTCTAGATGATCTAATACTATAACGATGATTTACCTAACATTAAAACCAACTGTCATATTCATGGAATCAATGAATAATGTCACAATACATTTAGTACATAGGCATAATACGTTTAAATTTTCTTGTTATGTTAGATATAGTTATCTACTTAACATTTAACCTCAATGTAAGACAAACCAATCCACTGGCAATCAAAGCATTCTTTATCAGAACTAACTGTAAAGCCATTTCATACTCCGCATTCTTAAATTTAGGACTTTTTGATTCAGGCTATTCATATAAAATATTTTAAAAATTGTTTAATTGAGTGGTTGGCCTATAATCATAATATTCCTAGTAATATACTTATGAAAGCCATCTTTTAAAAATGCATTCTTATTTGAAGACGAGTCTTCTTTTTGTGACTATGAAATGCCTGTTTTTAAAAATTAATGCTGTTTTATGTTAATTGTCGATTTTAAAATGTACTTCAACTCAAAATCTAAACTAACCATTTAATAAAGTTAACAGAAGATACTAATTTCAACTGTTGTTATGTTTCCAGGTAATGAATGGATGATCACAAGCGTGCTAATCACATAAAATAAAAATAATGTATTTATTATGATAAGCTTACATTATCAATTATAATGTCACAAATTATATCATTATATACAGGTAAAAATTATATTTTTATAAAATCAAATTATTTCAAGAACATAAAATGTGTTTAGTTATATTACATGGCAAAATAAGCCACATCACTTATCTCTGGATTATAATATACTCTGAATATTATATAAATAGTATTTGGCAAATACTAGACTTTTAAAAATTATAAATAATTTATTATTTTTTTAAAAGCCTGTCCTTTTTGGCCCATAGTCTGCCTACTCTCATCTTTATTTTCTGGGTTCAAATAACTCTAGGGTATTTTATAATACAAGCAGGATTAATCAGCCAGACAATGCCAATAGCAACTGTTAGAATATCCTTGACAAATGAAGTTGCACATCAGTACTCAGCAAAAATAAAAAATACCTCACGATGTTGCAAATAATATAACAGAATAAAGACCCTTTGGTTCTATCTTTGACAAATTTCTCATTCCTCTGAGACTAAACTATCTCCACAAAACTAATACACATACCTATAGATTTAGCTAGGTTCTAAACATGAAAACAGGAATATTCTTTAAGTTGCAGTAACCAAGCCTACAACTGTGCTCACATTTATGAAATGAATAAAATTTCTCTTAGCAAAAATTCTGTTTTTCAAAATGTTGATCTCAAGAACAATGCTCTTCAGAGAAGAGGAAACAAGCAATTATTTATATTTTCCATGGTTATTGCCCTAAGTATTTTTAAACAACTTTAAAAAACAGCTTTGTGGGCTGTTTTTAAAAATAGAAACAAAGTCCATAAAGGGAATGAAATGAAACTACCATGATTCTTCCATTGTGAATCTAAATGTAGGCCCTTGAAGCTGTGGGCCAGATTATACCTATTTATTTGACAAGGCTTCTGGGCATCCCTAAGTAAATGATAAACCAACATACTCTGTGGATAAGGCATTTTCCTACCTGAAGCTTCATTTTCCAGCACAAATGGGTCTGTGTACTTCTAATGTTGCATGTCCTTGTTGCATGTCTTCCATAATCCAGACTAAAGGGATGGTAGCTTTACTAACAGAACTCCTGAATGCCCTACATTTGCCTGTAGATGAAGAAAGAGTTGGTACTATACTTGCTGGGGCTTGCTCAAGCCCTTAAGTATACCATCCCTGTGATCAAACTGGACTAACTACTTCCTCCAGCTGATTTCAATGAAAGGGGTAGTGAATGAATAATTCATGAAAATCCATTCCCGGCAACCAATTTTTTTCACTTCCACAAATTCCTCCCAAAGCATTCTGTAATGTAAAGATCCTAAACTATGCTTACTGGAGTAAGAAGAGGAACTGTTACAATGTTCTAGACAGCAGGAAATCTAGACTTCATAACAGGCCTTTTTTATCCTGACATGGTTGGTTTATCACCTAGATCTGTATGCAGTAATTTTTTTTATGTAGAAAAGTAAATGTTTAACCACAGATGTATTTCTAGAACAGAATATTTGTTATTGAACCACTTAGCAGGTTACTAATGAAGCAAAAACTATATTTGATGTCAACTGAATGGTATTACATATTATGCAAACTACTGAATATTATCTAGGAGAGGGGAAAAAACATCATGGCTTAGTAACTGACTACCTGCAGAGCCTCAGATATGCCACTTCATCTCTCCTAGCCTTAGTCTCCTCATGAACAACAGGGAAGAGTCATTTAACTATATACCCTCTAGAGTCCTTACAAGTTCTAAACCTATAATCATTATAATAAGATCAAGGTCAGGAAAGTGTGGATTTAAAAAGAGACTGCTTGTTATTTCTCCAGTTACAAATAAACAACTGTCTTGGTTTCTGGTTTTCTAGGAAGAATTTTTTTTTTGGCAAGACTTTTCATTATGTCTTAAATGTTCTCTCTCTAAGTCAGTTGCTCCTTTATAAGGAGATGCTAATTATAAATCATTCTCATCTATTAAATAAAGCAAATTCTCCAAATCCTTGGTACTTGGCTAGATTAATTTCAATGATGAAAATCTGATCATCAATTGATCAATAAACATTTATTAAGTCCTTATTATGCATCAGGCACCATGTTAGGATCTGGGGATACAAAGAAGCTTATATCATATTGGGAAAGACAACATGTACTAAATGTACAAAATGTATAAAAAATAGGGAAGAGAACTATAGAATGGAATAAGCACTTATATAGCACCTATAATGTGCCAAAAAACTTTACAAATATCTCATTTGAGCCTCACAACAACTCTGCAAAGTAGGTGCTGTTATTATCATTTTATGGATAAAAAAACTGAGGCAGAGGTTAAGAGACTTGCCCAAAGTCACACAACTAGTGTCTGAGAACGCATTTGAACTGAGGTCTTGTGATTCCAGGTCCATTGCTGTGTACTGCGTTACTAATTCATTGTCTCTAAAACTAATACAAAGTAGTTCTGGGGAAAGGTGTAGAAGCTGAGATAAAGTTAAGATCTCCTGTAGGAGGATGCATTTGAACTGAATGAGAGAGAGAGAGAGAGAGAGAGGGAGAGGGAGAGGGAGAGGGAGAGGGAGAGGGAGAGGGAGAGGACACTTAGATATTTAGGAGAGTCAGCTTGGGCAAAGAGATGAGGAGATAGAATGTTGTGCTAGGAATAGTAAGCCAATTATCCTAGGCCAAAGAGAATGAGAAGGGATCTGTCAATAATAATATAATAAGCTTAGAAAGGCAGATGGGCCCAATTTAGAAAGGTATTCAAGTTCAAAGGAGTCTGTATATTATCTCAGAGGTCACTGGGAGCCATAAATAGCTAGGTGGCAACAAAGTACAGAGAGTACCAGGTCTGATGACCAAAAGGATCTTCCTTCAAATCTGGCTTCAGACACACTTACTAGCTGTGGGACCCTAGGAAAAGCACTTAATCGTTGTTGGCCTCAGTTTCCTCTTTTGTAAAATGGGGATAATAACAGCACACCTCCCAGAGTTGTTGTGAAGATCAAATGAAATCATATTTGTAAAGTGCTTAGCACAGCCCTGGTAGACAAGTGTTTAATAAATGCCTATTTCCTTCCTTCTCTCCTTACATAGGCACTTATCATGCAAGGGAGAGACATGGTTAGATCTGTGCTTCAGGAAAAAACATTTGGCAGCTGTATGGAAGATGGAATGGTGAGGGGAGAGATCTGAGGTAGGATGCTGAATTAAGAACCTACTACAAGAATCCAGATTTGAGGTGATAACAGATTAAATTAAGGTCATGGCTGTGTGTGTGGAGAAGAGATGGATGTGTGAGAGAGAAGAAACAAGATATATTAACTGTCTGATTATCAGAGGTGAGTGAGAGTGAGGATTTGGAGTAAACTACAAGACCATGGACCTAGGTGACTAAAAGGATGATGGTCCATCAATAAGTTTATTTAACAAAATTGATTAAGGTTTTTTTTAATGCATTATTTTAGGAGTTTATTATATGTATTAGCTAGCAATTGTTAAGATATGATCAGAGTTTAAACTTTCCAGTAACTAAAATTCCTGCTAGAAATAGGCCTTTTTAAGATGCATATGAAGAAACTGATTAAGGATAGTCAAACATCATCACTACAACCATCACCCTAGAACCATAGAAACTTAGAGCTGGAAGGGTCCTGAAAAGTCATCTTATCTATTCCTCATCTTACTGGATAAGGAAACTGAAGCATGAAAGGGGAAATTGATTTGTCCAAGGTCAAACAGGAAGTTAATGGAAAAGCCAATGTTTTATTAAGGTGTCATGAGCAGTCCACACCTCCCTATTCCCATTAAAAAGTAAAAGTAGGGGGCAGCTGGGTAGCTCAGTGTATTGAGAGCCAGGCCTAGAGACGGGAGAGGTCCTAGGTTCAAATCCCGCCTCAGACACTTCCCAGCTGTGTGACCCTGGGCAAGTCACTTGACCCCCATTGCCTACCCTTACCACTCTTCCACCTATAAGTCAATACACAGAAGTTAAGGGTTTAAAATAAAAAAAAGTAAAAGTAGTAAGCATGCAACCAATTAGGGGAAACAAAAGCCCCAAAACACTACCACCCTCTTTTGTAATTTTATTTCCTATCCCTTAGCAAACCAGATAATTACCTTGTCTATAAAAATTTAACATCCTAAAGTAAACTGCATTTAATCTATAAAGCCTTCCTTTTCAGAAGAGCAAAACAATGGAAGTGCAATACTACATAATTTTTCTCTAAAACAATATGTGGAAAGATGATTTTTTTCAGTATTTATGATTCATATAAGAAACAGAACAAAACCATTTTATGAGGAAAGATTTAGAAATATTTAATTTCACATTCTTCTCTATATTTTTAATACATTATTTATGTATTACAGCCAAATGTAGGAAAACATGCTTCAGCACACATAATTATAATTAAAATTAATATAATGAGCAGTTGTCAACTTTCTACCTAATAATCATATCAATATAAAAGTGTCAATTGGAAAACATGACCATTTCCAAATGACACCTTATTCCCTCAATTTCATGCATAATTGCTAATAGAAATCTGCATAACTTTTTCATCAATCTATGCTTTGCTTAAGCTTGCATATAACATTACTGTTTGTGATTTTTAAGTTTCATACTTTTTTTCCCTTCTCTCCCTCTTGGCTGTTTATTTTTGTTTCTCATCCCTAACATTCTTATTTCTTCAATTCTTTCCTTGGGATTTGGTATTTCTGGTTTCTGAATACATGTTTACTCTAACTGTAAAACTATTTTAGAATCATAAAAAATACGTGGAATAAATCTAGTCTTACTGACTCAATTTATAGAAGTGGAAATTAAAGTGAAGGTAAACTAGCTAGAGAAGCTTGATACTCCCACAGTGGGGCTCATTTCTCTGTCACACATTTCTCAATTTCTCTAAAATGCTAAGCCCTTCCTATTCTAAAATCAGATGACTTAGATATTTTCGGTATTTTGCTGGCCAACATAAATAACAAGCAAACATCTTGAGTATGTGAAACAGGAAAAGAGACTATGAAATAAAGAAATTTAAGGGTTACAATTTTAATAAGCATGCTGATCCTTGCAACAATTGCTCTGTTCCAAAGAAATACAAAAATACTCCTCAGGCTATGATTACAGTATACACCTAGAGTCCCATGGCCCGCAAGATGCATCAAAAAATATAAAAGAAAACACATCCTGAATTTCTTCCCAAAAAAACAAATAAATAAAAATCATTTCACTGCTTCTCTTTGATAATGTTGATTAAAAAAATACATGGATCTGATAAACTGTGGACCTTTAATCTTTGGCACATTCATATATCAATCATCTGCTTGTTCCAAAAATATGTATTTGCCCAACTCACAAACCTCTAACTCCTTGAACTTGACACATTATATACTCAAACTTTCAAATGCTGACTAATTCCAGTCTTAAAATGCTTCTCCATCTGATCCACTGCCTGGTCTAATTCCAGATAATTCCCTGAGATACCCAGCCTTGTTGCCCACATTCAGCTATTAAAGTTTGTCCCTTCAGCTAAAGCCTTTTCATAACTTTCACATCATGTTTGGAAAGGTCCCCATGAGGTAGAAGCAGAATCTCTTGCTAATATGGCAAAAGTAATATCTAGAAACTCAGTACACAAGACCAAGAAAGCTGGAAGGTCTCTGCCATACAAGCTAGTTTTCCCCTAAAATGGCAATGAAACAATCCTTTAAATTTAATTGGAGAGGCAGCTAGGTGAATAAAGACAGGATAAAGAGCCAGGCCTGGAGATGGAAGGTCCTGGGTTCAAATCTGACCTCAGATCCTTCCTATGCTTGGCAAGTCACTTAACCCCAACTGCCTAAACTTTACTGTTCATAATGGATACCTTAGTATTGATTTTAAGTCAGAAGGTATGGGTTTAAAAAATAAAAAACAAAAAACACTTTAATTGGTCCAAGGAACTAAGGCTTGAACAACTGAGTAATTTCCCAGCTGCCTAAAGCATAAAAGCCCTAGGAGTAAACAGACCTCTCTATCTTTCCCACTGCAGTTAACTCAGTCTTCTGAACCAATGCTCTCTCCCCTGATTATCCTTTCCTTGCTGTTGCATAGGCTTCCTTTTGTTAAAGATTATATGGAGTTATGGGGGTGTTCAGGGAGGACTAGCACCTCTGGTAAGAGTATGCCAAAGCTTTTTCAGGGCTGCTTATCCACCTTTGGTGTCCATCTTTCACCCAACTCTTACCTGTGGCTCCAAGAAGCTGTAGCATGTACAGTAGCCATACCCCAGCAAAACCATCTCCACAGACAGGCTAGACCAGTTTGAGGTAAATGATAGGCCTTAACCCCAAGAATGTAAAGAACCTCTGTTATAAAGCTAATCATCTGCCTCTTTATACACTGTCTTACAGCACAGTAATACTGCATTACATCAACATATTATAATTCCTTTCACCATTCCCTAATTGATAAGCAGCTACCTTATTTCCAGTTCTTTGCTACCATACAAGAAATGCCACTCTTTATGACTGTATATTGGTGGACAGTATTTCTAAATACCAACTTTCTATTTCAATTGAGTTGTATAGTACCTTCCATCAAACTAACTTTAGGTTTATTAGGAAAGGTATTCCTTCATGCTTTCAGTTGGAAAGTCTAAAAAAAGAAATCCTATCATCTGTAGAAGAAAATAGTGTAGAATTGAATTATTTCTTTAAAAAAAAAGAAAAAAGGAAGAGTCCCAATGCCAAATTCAAGACCTTTACATTATGATAATGTCTGTATAGTCAGACTCATTCCTTGAGACTTTTCAGGTTTTGAAGATACTGAAGTTTGTTTTCTTTTGTTTTTGTCAAGAAGGCCTTGGGTTCAATTAGTATCTTTTTGATTCAAGAACACTTTTTGATTTTTAAAGACAATACTGTCAATATTTAATCAATTGTTTAAGTAAATGTGGCCCAGGGGGCAGCTGGGTAGCTCAGTGGATTGAGAGTCAGGCCTAGAGACAGGAGGTCGTAGGCTCAAAATCCGGCCTCAGACACTTCCCAGCTGCATGACCCTGGGCAAGTCACTTAACCCCCATTGCCTACCCTTACCATTCTTTCACCTATGAGCCAATACACAGAAGTTAAGCGTTTAAAAAAAAAGTAAATGTGGCCCAGAGTAAAGCTCTAAGTAGAAATATTGATCACTAGTCAACAACTATCAAGAGTCTGCATGTTCTGGGGCAGCTGGGTAGCTCAGTGGAGTGAGAGTCAGGCCTAGAGACAGGAGGTCCTAGGTTCAAACCCGGCCTCAGCCACTTCCCAGCTGTGTGACCCTGGGCAAGTCACTTGACCCCCATTGCCCACCCTTACCAATCTTCCACCTATGAGACAATACACCGAAGTACAAGGGTTTAAAAAAAAAAAAAAAAAAGAGTCTGCATGTTCCAATTTGACAACTGTCTTCTCAGTCCCAAAAAGAAACTAAGGCATTATTTATGATTTTTTTTAAACAAGGAAAGCTCAATTTTATTTTTATACACTCTCAGATACGGAAAAGACTCTAGAAACTATTTCATCCAACATTTTACCACCCACCATATTTATTATATTACCATTATATTACCACCATAATATAATCCTTTCCACAATATCCCTAGGAGATGGTAATCTATCTTCTGAACATTTTCAGTGAGAGTGAGTAAAAGGGGCAGCCCATTCTAATGATGGCCAACTAATATTTTCAAGTTAGTCCTTATTATGAACTAAAATTCTACTTCATAATTCCTGATATTCAAATCTTGTTCTGCCTTCCAGAATAGTGCATAATATTAATAGGAGTCTCCTCTATAGCACTCTGACATGATACACTTACTCATATAGCTTCTTTTTTAACACTACCAAAGAGAGAGAAATGTGATATGTTAAAAACCGCTTTCAACTGGAAAATATTAAGAACTAAAATATCTTTCTAGTTGAAAAAGTCTTTCCAAACTTTTTCCTTTAGAAGTATATAAAAAGTCAAACAAAAGCTAAGACCTCTGGAAAATATATTAAGAGTAGCAACCAAACTTAAAACAAGAGAAACATAAAAGGGTAAAAACCAGCAAGCAATCACAAAGAACTAAGTAAGGATGAAGTGTTATGTTCTTATAAGGGGATATGATACAAGTGTACCCTCAGAGCACTAATGTCATTCCAGGGTCACTGAGGGAGTTAAATATAACAGAGAGCAAGGAATGTTTTTATTATGTTTTAATAATCTTAAAAAGGAAAGGGGGACAGTGGGGAGGAGTATGAGACTAGGAGAGAGAAAAGACACAAGTAGTAACTATACAAATTAGGAAGAGAGGAAAGAAGTATATATAGGATCTACTAAATGCTAGATACTATGCTGAGTACTTTATAAATATTATCTCTTTCAATCCTTACCAACAACACTGGTAGATAAGTGTAATTCTCCTCCTTCTACAAATAAGGAAACAGAGGCAGATAGAAGTTAAGGAACTTGCCTAGGGTCACAGTTATTACATGCCCAAGGCCAAATTTAAACTCAGATCTTCCCTAACTCCAGGCCTAGTGCTCTATCCACAGAAGAGAATAGGGTAGAAGAGCAAATGACAGTTTTAAGCCTGCTTTTTAAGCCTGTTTAAGCCTATTTCTTGATCACCATTTCTGCTTTTACTCTTGTACACTGAAGAGTTTCTTAATAGTCATTGTTGTTTGCTGTAGTAGTTTTTCCTGGCTGCCATACTTATTTAACTTTTTTGTATTTTTGTGTTCTGGGGTGTTTGAGATGCAAATAATTTCTTCATGTTTGGTTTTCTTTCTAGGGAATGGATCAAATATTTCTATTTTTTAGTGAATACCCATCTTTTTTCACCCTGGAAGCACTGAAAATCTTCAAATGCCCAGAACTAGCTCTGCATATAGCAGTATGAAGAAAAATGAAGTGGAAGCTAATGATTCCATAAGACCATGTTGGAAAATCTATGGCACGCATGCTAGAACATGCCAAAGGGGGCCTAACAGCCCAATGGGAGCTCTTCCTCCCTCCTCTGTCTGGGGTAAGATGGGGGGGGAAGGGAGGCTCATATGCAGCATAAGGGTTGCAGTTTGGGCACTTGGTCTCTAAAGGGTTAACCATCACTGCAAGTGTTCTGAAGGGAGAAGGATCACTAGGGGTAACTGACAGGACTGCCTAAGCCAAACATGGCAATGCTAAAACCTGCATTACACAAGAAACAATAAAATTAAGCCAAAAGAATGAAAAAATAGAAGAAAATGTAAATCGCCTCATCAGAAAAACAACTGACATAGAAAATGAATTGAGGAGAGATCATTTAAAACTTATTTGATTGCCTGAAAGCCATACTTGAAGAAAGAGCCTAGATATTATATTTCAAGAGATTATACAGGAAAACTTCTAATAGTCCAGAATGAGAGAGTAAAACAGAAATTAAAATACTCTATTGATCACCATATTAAAGAGATCCCAAAACGAAAATTTCCAGGAATATTGTAGTCAAATTTCAGAGCTTCTAGGTGAGAGAGAAAATATTTCAAACAGCCAGAATGAAACCATTCAAATATCAATGAGTCAGTCAGGAGTACATTAGCAGCTTCCACATGAAAGGAGTTGAAGGCTTAGAATATGATAGAGAAGAAGGCCAAGAAGCTAGGATTACAACTAAGAATAATCTACTCAGCAAAAAATATAATCCTTCAGGGAAAAAAGTATACATTTAGTGAAATAGAAGACTGAAGGATTCCTGATTAAAAGAACAGAGCTGATATAGGAATAAATAGGGCTGTGGATGATCTGCTCTTGGTTGCACCAAATGTGACAGTGTACCAGGAAGATAGCAAGCATCTTCTCTTAAAGCTACACAAGGGAGGCCACAAGGTCTCTAAATGGTGTTTCCCCAAAGTAGAATATTCAGGTTTTGTTCTCTCTGCCGGAGCCCATTCCATTTCACCTAAGTGCATTGAGACTATGGATAAACTGACTGCCTCCTCCACTAAGAAGCAGTTCAGGGCAATTTTAGGAGCAACAGGGTTTTGTTGGCAGTGAATCCCTTACTATGGGGAAATTACAAAACTCCTTATAGCTCTGACAAGTCAAAGACAGTTTCCACTCAGACAGCAAGACAAGCACCAGTATTCACAAACAAGCCAAATAAAGAACTTTTCCCTCTAAGGGATGTTCCCACTTATGATAAATGAGAGACTTTAGTAAATATTAGATACCATACACCTTTTTCTTCACAAGACATTGAGAGATTCAAGGGCAAAAAAACCAAAACTCCTTCTTCTAATGAGGAGCCTATAGTGATGATTTTTGAGAAGTTTGAGAGTATGTTAGGACATATAACCCCAATTGGATAGACTTTACAGAATTACTTCACACTCTGTTAAAGGAAGGTAAAAGGAACATAATCCTTTCCATTGTGAACACGTCCCAAAATGATGACATAGTGCTTTGGCCCCTAGAAAATCCAGAATGCAATTTTAATTCAGTCATAGATTAAGTGCATCTATGTGAGGTCAGGAATGCATTAATAAAAGGAATGAAAACTTGTTCTTACAGACCAAGTAACTAGACTAAATTTGATGACTTCAGACAGGGAGAGAATGAGAGATTATCTCAGTTCTATGACAGACTTGTTGAACTGGGCTCTAAGTATCTTGACATGGATGTTTCCAGAGGGATAAATGCAAGACTCATAAGGATTTATTTTGTAAAATACCATTCCTGAGATATTAAGGATTATTTAAAGAACAACTGCTCAGATTGACCCATCATGGACAGAGAAAAGCTAAAGAGGAAGAGGGCAGCAACATATGTCTTAGAGGGTCATGAAAGGAGAAATAAAGAGAAAGCTGAAAAAGAGGAAATGGAGAGATTAAGGAAGGAAAAAAACTGAATTAGAGGAGAAACTAAGGAAAGAAAAAAACTGAATTAGAGGAATGAGTAAAAGAAACAGCTAAAATACAGGTCATAGCTCCTTTAAAGGAATACATGAGGCAACCACTTTCATGTTATTTTAGTGGGAAACAAGGTCATGAATTATATGAATTGAAAAAGAGAAACAGAAGCTGGAGAAATAATAATAATAATAATAATAATAATAATAATAATAATAATAATAATAATTCCTCCAACAGGATCAGTGATTTTAATGGGGTAAATGATAATTCATACCATAACACCACTTAAGAAATCTATAATTACTGTGGGACACCACAGAGAAATTATCAGAATGGCCAGAGGAGTGGCCAAGGAAATGGCCAAAGGAATCACAACAGTACCCAGAAGGGGAAGAGATCTCTGGGGGAGTTGTTCTATTATACAATGTTACCTTCAGTTAGTATGTTTTAGTTATTAGCTATATGCTCTGTTACATTGCTTTTACTTGTACCTTCTTCTTATGATTGGACTAGAGATAATGCACTTATGATTGGACTAGAGATAAAGTCCACAGATAAGCTGGATGAACTTTTTTCCATGGCAAAGCCATTGGTCCCTATGGATGTTGGATCTGTCACCAAATCCATCGGAGCTCTGTTTTTCATGGGCAACAATTCCAGTTCACAGAAATTAGACATTACCACAGCTTGTACCACAGGAAGGCCATGTTACCTAAACAGCCTTTTAATCCTTTTCTCTTTGTTAATTGTCACATAGATCAGTGGTTCCCAAACTTTTTTGGCCTACTGCCCCCTTTCCAGTAAAAATATTACTTAGCGCCCCTCGAAATTAATTTTTAAAAAATTTTAATAGTAATTAATAGGAAAGATAAATGCACCTGTGGCCATCACCGCTCCCCTGGATCGCTGCAGCACCCACCAGGAGGCAGGGGCGCCCACTTTGGGAATCACTGACATAGACGATGATGGATGGACTCCCTCAAAATGGTTACAACCTGTGTCAGTGACCTTTGATGAATTTAAGGAACTGAAAATCTCAGTTGATTTTAACAGGTCTTCAGAAGTATTTTTTGGGACCTAGAATTACCACTACCTCTGACTGATCATTTGCCTACCTTTGACTTATGTGTGACAACAGGTAAGGGTCTATTAAGTAGTAGGAAGTATATGAGTGACAAAGTGAAGTGCAACCACACCATTCCTTTCCCTACCTCCACATTTATTTGTCCTAGAATAAAGCTTATAGGGGCAGCTAAGTGGCTCAGTGGATTGAGAGCCAGGCAAAGAGAAGGGAAGTCCTGGGCTCAAATCTGGCCTCAGTCACTTTCTAGCTGTGTGACCCTCAGCAGGTTGCTTAACCCACGTTGCCTAGCCCTTATCGCACTTCTGCTATAGAACCAATACACAGTATTGAATCTAAGATGGAAAACAAGGGTTAAGAAAAAAAGAAATGCAATGAATGGGATACATAAATACATGTCTTTTATGGCTTTTATGGTCTCATCCCTGTGTAAAAAGGATTTCCCATGGGGCTTGGTGACCCCTAGCATAATAGGGAAATGGACTTTAAGAATAATTGTACGGTTCTATATTTGTAACTCTTCAGCTTACTCTACCCTTCCCCAAGCACGGTACGGTACTTGTGGTTTGGCTTATATGTTATACCACCTGTATTGGTGCATGAACACTATACTGGTACTGGCTGAAAGACAAGTCCACAGCCAGAAATGTAGGTTCTTGGTGGCATTCTAGACCCAAGAGGTCAAAGCCTAACTCAGTAGCATCCTCATCAGTAGCACAGAGGTTTTTCTGGGCACTCTTGCCAAACTTTGTTATAATGGTAGTGACAGACTCTGTTAGAAATATCTCAGCTGAAGTTGAAAGATTGGCTCAAGCCATCTCCCAAATTACTAAGACCATTTCTTTCCTACAGGAAGAGATTGACTCCTTAACAAAAATAGTTCTACAAAATCAGCTGGCCCTTGACATGCTTAGAGCCACATCGGGAGGTGCATGTGCCTTTATTAATCAACCTTGTCGTTCTTTTGTAAATAGATCTGGAGAAACTGTGACAAATATCCATGAGCTTCAAAAGATTTTAAATGACTCACAGCAAATTGTTATAGAGACTCATGGGATACCTAATGCTAACTGGTGGAACCTCTCATGGCTGTAAGGACCTGGCTTGTTTGCTACTATAATCAAATGGGCTCTTATTATTTTGGGAATTATGGTACTTTGTAGAATTTGTATTAGCTGTTGTACTACTGTTTATAACAAGCTATTAACTGGTGAAAAAATTATGTACACTAACACTGTGGATCATGGTCAAATTAGAGAGGAAATTATTACATTGGTTAAACAGGTATATTTGTGGGAAGCTGCAAATGCCAGTGGTCTATAAAGTAATCAGGTCTTGCTTATCTTTGATTTATGGAGATGACATACACACAGGCTCTCAAGCAGGCTTGTCAGCAGGGAGGGGTAAGATCTTGGGAGTGCTCCTTGCTTCCACCCCCTCCCACCAAGCACTTAGGAAATCAGTTACAAATGGAGGTTGATCTGTTATCTTCTGGGCTCAGTCAGGAAACTATGAAGGACAACACTCCTAGAGATGTTAACTTTCTCTAAACTATTTCCCCACACGTTTGAGCAAGGAGAAAATAGTTAAAGCTTGATGTCTTGAAGCTTTCAGGCACAGAGGAAAGGACTTGCTTTTGGGGCTACATGGAAGGAGGAAATCAGTTTGAGGAGTTGTATTTCCCTGAAAATAGCCAGACACAGCTCCCAAATGATGAAAGGTTTAATGTTATGTGGGGAAGGGAAGGAAGGGGAAATTTAACAAGGTTAGATAAGGTCAGGGAAGCCCTAAACTGTTATGTCCAAGCAGCCCCTAGCCCCAGAGGGGAAAGGTATCTTGGTTTGCTAATTAGCCCTCTAACCTAATAGATAATCTTCTCCTAAGGTCTAAATAACTAATTTGAGATAATTGTGAGGTTGATTGAAGGTCTAGTCAAGCTAAAGCAGGGTTGGCAGTAGAGAACTGACCTTGGCTTTGTATAGATTCAACCCTAAAGCTCTCAAGAGCCCCAAGATCTAGGATCAGCAAACAGAGTGACCTGCTCACTTCAACCCCCAAGAATCAATTGCCCTCTGCCTTAAACTGCCCCCTCACCCAGAGTTCTCGGGGGGGGGGGCCTGGAATTCTGAGCTTTGGCTTGACCCCCTCTCTTGCAACTAGAATTCACTCTGCCATATCAATGTCACAAAATAGAGCTTGCTTTTGAGTGAGACATCCTTTTGTTATGCCTCTGTTTGGCCAATCCATTGTCAAAAGGGGTATGCAATATGAATTTCTGGGTTTTTTATTATTATTCTCTCTATATTTTTAATTGGAATTTGATTTTCTTTCTTTCTTTTTTACTTCAGCATATGGAATTAGTATTAATGTTTTAATTTTTAAGGGTAAGTTTGCAAAATCTAAAAGCCCTAATACCAATGCATACCCAAAAGCTTTAGAATATGGAAACCTGCCATTGACTGTTAAATATTAAGGGACTTTAAATAATATTTGCGTCTGATTTCAGAAGAAGGGATTACTAAGGAGGCACTGCACAGTGCAAAGAACAATAAGGTCAAGGAGACCAACAATGCCTATGGAATTCACAAGGATCTACACCAAGACAGAGGACTTGTTTTGAGGTTCAAGGAAGCAGTGATTGACAAATCCAGAGGTTGAACTTCCTCATGCCAGGTTTCTACAAGTACCTTTGTTTGGCTTTCATTTTGGCTCCCCTCTCCCTGATATTGAAGGAAAAATCAGACTAGGGAATCATACTTCCTTTTACTTCGAATTTTTGTCTCCTTTTCTCTTTTATAATATGGCAATTTTCTGTAGTCCTGGCTGCCAATGGGTAAGTTCGATATTGCTGCAATTGCTCTGCATGCTTATAGGTCATAAGCCACTTTGATTGGTCCTTGCTGGTGATTCAAGGACCTGTTATGATTTTTATTTTTACTCATAATTTTATATTAAGATATGTATTTTTATCTGGAATTTTTTTTTTACTTTTCTATTTGGTTTGGGGGGGGTTTTGTTTGTTTGTTTGTTTGTTTTGAGAATTGCATCATATACCTCATAGCTCAGCCATGTATCCGGGGTGATTCTGGTATTGGTCAACACCTTCCTAAGGGGAAATTGTACAGTGGTAGCTTGACATCCAAGTTTAATTCATTCCATGGCCAAGCTCATAACTCAATTTGCTTATGTGTCAAATCAAATTTCCCCATTTAAATTAATGGAAATGCAATTAATCTGTTGCTACCCTCCAAAATTTTTGCAAATTTCTTAACTTTTAACCATGGGTCCTGATGATGGAGGAATTGAAGGAGTTACAGCAGCAGCAGCAGCATATGGAGGTTTTGCAGGAAATTAATGGGGAGGAGCCCAAGGTGGATGAGGTAATTAGTACAAGCAAGATTAAGGAAATATTGAGGATTTGGGGAAAAATTAAACAGTATATTGAAAAGACACATCCAGAAAAAGTTGCAATGTATGTACATTGGAGCTGTGTAACAACACTTGTTTCACATATCATTGAAATATTCTGAAAGGGAGGAAAACATAAATTTTTGCTTTATATGCTTTTAAATACAAAAATGTACTTTATAAATAACAAATAAATACATTTATAGTTAATAAGAAAGAATGTAAAGAAATAAACTTGCTTATGAAATGTTATTTACTTTAAAGGACAGGCAAAGATGCTGGCGGAGAAGGCTTTCATTGTGTGTGTTATCACTTAAATATAACTTACTCTCTACACATATAACACTACATTAAAATGCAAAAGTTACCTTACATATTACTTATGATATATACATCATAAATTTATTGCTAATCCTAATTGCTATTTTTTTTTTACTTAATCATCATCAATTTTTTCATTGAATTTTGGCTGTTTTGCCACACTTTCCTCGATTTCACTTAGAGGCCATTTCAACAAAAATCTTTCCATGGAAGTTTGTTTCTTCCTCCCTTTCAGAATATTTCGATGATATGTGAAACAAGTGTCATTACACAGCTCCAATGTACATATATTGCAACTTTTTCTGGATGTGTCTTTTCAATATACTGTTTAATTTTTCCCCAAATCCTCAATATTTCCTTAATCTTGCTTGTACTAATTACCTCATCCACTTTGGGCTCCTCCCCATTAATTTCCTGCAAAACCTCCATATGCTGCTGCTGCTGCTGTAACTCCTTCAATTCCTCCATCATCAGGACCCATGGTTAAAAGTTAAGAAATTTGCAAAAAAATGATAATAAAGACAAAAATAAAAAAGAAAGCAAAAGCAATTCAATACATATGCTCACACAGCCAGATAAACACTGAACTAAATGAGACAGCCTCGTGTAACTTGTGAAATCCAAATGTTCAGCAGGCTATCTAGTGGAGGGTGGTGGAAGTTCATGATTCAAATATCTGCTCATGACTTAAAAGCAAAAAATCCCAATTGTGACTGCACATAACTCAAATTGCTCATGACTTAAGGTGCTCATGTACCAAGGCACCACTGTATAATTATCTTAAAATCCAAGAGTTAAGATCTTTTAAAGCAATTTTAGGAAGAGAAAATTGCCAGTACCCCACATCAAAAAAGTGGATCTCTTGAAGAAGACACCATTAAGGATGCCTACAGAAATCACACACTACATCAAGAGATCCATAGTGAACTTTGGCATATAATAAACCTATCATTTATTCAGAATGGAAACTCTTATGCTAAAGGGGGATGTCCCCCTAAGTGGCTTTTTGTCAATGTATCCATCGATCATCTTTTTTTCTTTTCTCTTTTTCTTTCTTTCCCTCTTATTCCCCAAAATTGTTGTAATTCCCTCTAAGGTGTAATATTTTATATAACTCTAGTAAAAGAATCTTTAAATGTATAGGTTCCATATGTAGAATTAGTCACTGTGGAGACCTATCATGTTAATCTCCTAAAATACCCAAGTGAGAAGGTTTAACATGTTGGTTTCCCAAAGAATTAAATGGGGGATTGTGCAAAAGAAAATTTATCCTTCCCCCTTATGACTACATGTACCTAGTATGGGGCCCAGAAGCAAGGACTGTGTGAAGGAAATCAGTGGGTAGTTTGAGTTCAATTGAGTTCAAATTCAGGAGGGTAGAACAGCAACCAGAAAAATGGAACAACAGAGTCAAGAATATTGCAAGACCAGGAGGGATGATCTTTCCTGCAACACCCCCTGGACTGCCTCCCCTTAGCCCCTCCCTCACCCCAGCAGCACAGGCAAAATAGAGAGCCATGGCTGGATCCTGAGATGTGACATGTGGGAGTTAGTGGGGGGAGAAGAAATTTGATAAACTGAGGCAAGAGCAAATTTCAGCATCTTGGCTTCTGTGCTTGCTGCTGAATGGACTGCTTTGTGAGCATGGCTAGAGGGATCCGCATGGCAGCCATAGATTTAGAAAGCTAAATGTAGCAACAAGGAAAGTACCCTTTAAATCTCTCTTTCTATCTATTTCTCATCTTTTACCTATCCAAGGAATTCTAATAAACTCCATTAATTTAAGGCCAGCTCATAATTTTAATTCTTAAATAGGGAATTAAGTTTTGCATGACTTTACACATAAAATTTATATCATATTGTCTGCTTTCTTAGTAGAGAAAGAAATATAAGGAGGAGAGAGAAAATTTGGATCTTGAAATTAATTTTAAATAAATTTAAAAAAATTTTTAAACATTAGATCAACAGGGTCCTCAATCTCATCAGGTATTGACTCATTTTCCTTTGTCTTGCAATATTTATTTTAAGTTTCTGAACTCTTCTAAATTAGCTAAAGCCAATATTCCCTGTTGATTTATTTGTTTACACTAATAGTTTTTAATTTAGTGGATTTTTTCCTGAAGTCTTTGGTAATTTCAGAGTTTTTTTTCCCTTATTTTCCCTTAATACTCATTTTTTTGACTCCTTACTCTTTGACAGTGAATTTGACAATCCTTGGGAACTGGATCTCAAAGCTTCTTAGGATCCTTCTACACTAAGTAATTCAAGGTTCACCAGTCTGACTCTCTGCTCTAATTGATTTCTGGGGAGACAAAATTGACCCCAGCTAGATGTTGGGTTCTTTCCCTAAGAAGGGTCACATAATTATAGCCTTAGCTATAGCCACACATATCTACACCTTTTCTCTTTTCCTACATTCTCTGGCAGAGTTCTGTTGCAACACAGGGCATTGCTATCACAGCCTGAACAAATTTCTGCTGTTTGGATTTCCACTGAATTTGAGATAGGGGAAGATGACTGAGTGTTGAATTTTATTGGGTTGGTTTGTGCAGCTCTACTGCCAGGATAGCAGCTGTGGGTGGTGGGGGAGAACGTGCTAAATCAGTATATGGGAAGTCTTCTCTGTTGTTAACTTATAAAATTTTTATGGTTTGGGTTCTTGGTATCCTAGCCCCCCAAAAAGCTGAAATTGCATTACCTCTTGCATATAATTCCTATTTTGAAGAGGTCTGAGAGGTCATAAAGGTTGTTGGTAACATGATCTAGAAATCCCAGTTATATTCCAATAAAACCCACAAATTAAATGAAGTTCATGAATATTTACAAAAATATAAAATGTCCAAATTAATAGCCCAAGAAATAGAGAAAATAAATAACCTAGTCCCAGAAAAAATAAAGCTAACAAACCATAAAAAGACCTCCCAAATTAAAAAACAAAAAAACTCAGGATCAGATGAACGTACATGAAAATTCTACTTAACATTCAAAAAAGCAATTAATTCCAATATTATGTAAATTCTTTGAAAATTATAAGAAGAAGAGATTCTACTAAATTCCGTCTATGATTCAAATAGGGTCTTAAAACCTAAATCAGAGTGAATCAAGTCAAAGAAAGAGCACTACATAGCAATATCCCTAACAAACATGGATATAAAACATTTCAAATAACAATGAAATATCAGCAAAGAGGCTACAGCAATGTCACAAAGATTACATTATGATCAGATTAAACTTACATCAGAAATGCAGCATTGGTCCAATATTAAGAAAGCTATCATCATAATAAATCCTATTAATAACAAGAACAAAAAAATCACATAGTTGTATCAATAGATGCAGAAAAAAACTTTTGACAAGATACATTATCTATCCATTGCTGTTTCTGAACACACACACACTTAGAAATAAATTAATTTTTCCTTAATATGAAAAGTGACGTCTATCTAAAATCATTAAGTCATCATTATAAATAATAGAGATAAATTAGAGGCCTTTCCAGTAAGAGTAAGGATAAAGCAAGGTATGTTTATAATCTTCATAATCACCGGTATAGATTGGTATAGTGTTAGAAATGCTAGCTATGACAGGTCAAGGGAAAAAAAACGAGGGAAAAAGTATAGTCAAAGAGGAAATGAAATTATACATTCTGCTATACTTAGAGAGCCATAAGAAATTAAATAAAAAATTAACTCAAAACAGTAATGTCAGCAAAATTGCAGGATAGAACATAGATGTTAAGTCATCAGTATTCCTGTATATTACTAAGAAAACCAAAACCCAGCAAGGAGGGAGGGCAGGAGGGAGAGAGGGGGAGGTGGAAAGAGAGGAAAAGAGAGAGAGAGAGAGAGAGAGAGAGAGAGAGAGAGAGAGAAACTATTTAAAACTACTGAATGCATAAATCACTTAGATGTCTACCTACCAAGATTCACATAAGAACTATATGAAGAGAACTACAAAATACGTACAAATGAGGGGCAGCTGGGTAGCTCAATGGATTGAGAATCAGGCCTAGAGACGGGAGGTCCTGGGTTCAAATCTGGCCTCAGACACTTCCCAGCTGTGTGACCCTGGGCAAGTCACTTGACCCCCATTGCCTACCCTTACCACTCTTCTGCCTTGGAGCCAATACACAGTATTGACTCCAAGATGGAAAGTAAGGGGAAGAAGATGAAGAAGAAGAAGTAGAAAATACATACAAATAAAGACAAACCTAAATAACTAGAGAAATGTTCATTGCTTGTGGGTAGACCAAGTCAATATAATAAAAATGATAATAATACCTAAATTAAATTATTCAGTGTCATACTAATAAAACTGCCAAAAATTAGAAATAATAACAAAATGTATCTGAAACAATAAAAAGTAAAGGATCTCAGGTCAATAAATAAGAAACTTTACATCATAACAATAAAGCCCAAAGAGTGCCAACCTACTGAAGGTAACAAACATTGTCATTCAGAAACAGGTAGGTACAAATGGTACAAAGGTACAAAGACATTGATTTAGTGGCTAAGAGTATATAGTGTAAAATGTAAAAAAAACACACTGTTTCTAGAAGATGGCAGAAGTTCTAATAAGGCCGGATGGTCCATAAAGGAATTTTTTGATGAAAACCAAGGTCAACAAATAGATATGAAATGAAGATCTTCCAGTGGTTTTGTGGCAACATAATAACAACAATGATGATAGCAGAGCCACTAATTTAAAGTGACCTAAGTAAACATTACATGGCATTATCTAATTGGATCCTTACCACAATTCAACAAGTTAGGTAATGCAAGTATTATTATCTTAGTTCAACAGAAGAAGCAGTGCGGTTTAAATAAGTTGAATGAAAATCAGTAAGGTATAGTAGTACCCTGAGCACGTGATGCACAATGAGAGACCTGAGATCTTCCCCTAGGACTATGTTGGTGAACCTATAGCAACACGTGCCAGAGGTGGCTCTCTCCACCATGCCTGAGGACATTTCTCCCATGACCTGCCCCTCTGCACAACAGTCTGATGGGAGCACTTCCTCTTTCCCATCTGCGGTAAGGTGGTGGTGTTGGGGGGGCTCATATGTTGGGTGACAGTTACAATATTTGGGCACTCTTTCTCTAAAAAATTCACCATCACTGTCATAGGAGAACCCAGCAAATCTCATCTCTGAAGAGAACTTTTTTTTTACAAGATGACCTCAGAGGTACCTTCTAAGTCTAAATCTCAATCCATGACTCAGCTAAGGCCACATGGGCATTCAATATCAGAACTCAGGTCTTCTGAAATTATATCTCATGTTCTTTTCACACTGTCTTCTCAACTAAGGTATAAATTAGTTTAAAGAACAATTTTTTTGCAACAACATGAGAAGTAATTATATAGTATTTGTATTTAAAAATGAAAACATATCAAAGTATAATTTTCCCTGAAGCTATTATCCTGCAATCTTCAAAATTTATATAATCTTGCATATTAGATTTGAAAAGCATTAAATAATTAAAGTCATATATTGCATCTAATGCAATTCATAAATGATTAACATACCTGCTCTTCCCTATCTTTTTCTTTGGTCTTACTCCTGGAGACCCTGATAGAGGTAGCATCTCGAGCTGGAATGACAGAGATCTGATTCAGTGGCATGTTCATCACAACCTCCGGTATGGTCTTCTTGTTTAAGGATGAGAATCTTCACTGTGAAGGTCATTTTGTGTCATGAACCTGAAGCTTTAAAAGAAAGCAAGGAAAAAAATGTTTAATTCCATGACACTTCTACCACCCCAGTGCTGACCCCTCAACACCTCACAACTAGACTATTCCAATAGCCTCCTGGTTGGTCTTCCTACGATACAATATAACCCCACTGCAATTCATCTTTCGCTCAGCTGTCAAATTGATTTTCCTAAAAGATAAGTCTGGCCATGTCACCCCATTTCTGTCCAATATTGTGGACCTCTATTACCAACAGAATCAAATATAAAGTCTTGTTTGTCTTTTAAAGACCCCCATAATCTGGTCCCTTCCTATCTTCCCAATCTTCTTGCACCTCACACCCCATCACATTCTCTGCAATCCAGCAACACTGCCCACCTTGTTTTTCTCAAAGAAGATACTCCATCTCCCAACTCCTGGAATTTTCACTGGGGCTTTCCCTGATGCTTGCATTGTTCTCCCTCCCTATCTTTGCCCCCTGAATTCCTTCCCTTTCTTCAAGTTTCAGCTAAAAAACCAACTTTTTAAAGAAACCTTTCTCAGACTTCTTTAATCTTAGTGCTATCCCTTTAGGACTTGTATATATGTCACCTCTTCTTAAGAGCAAGGACTATTTCCTGCTTTTATATGTATTGGCAGAGCTTAGCACAGTATCTAAGAAATAGTAGAGGATGCTTAATAAATGCTAGTTGATTGACTAATTTGATTTTTTAAATTTATAAACACATTAATGTTTGGATGATTTTTTTAAAAAACCAATCATCAAAAATTTATAGATAAAAATTAATAGACCAAAAGGAATCTACTGTTTTCCTCACATGTCTTCCCCTAAAATCCTATTCTGGTAACTCTGTGGTACAAAAATGAACACAAGCTCTTCACGGCCCTTTTTACTTTTCGAATTTCCTCATACTTTACTTTCCTCCACACACTCTATGATCTAGTCACACTAGCCACTTGGATTGTCCTTAGAGATGACACTCTTTCTCTTCTGTTTCCATGACTTTTCACTCTGTCCCATTTATCTAGGATGTTCTATACCTTCACTTCTACCTTTTAGTTCTCCTGGCTTTCTTCAACATTCTATTCAAATGCCACCTTTTGCAAAAGTCCTGTCCCAGTCCCTTTAGATGCTCATCCCTGAGATCTAGTCCATATATAACATGTATAAACATAGTAGTTTACATGCTGTCTCCTCCATTAAAATAGGAACTGCTTAAAGGCAGGGACAGCATTTTTGCCCTTCTTTGTCTACCTGCCCAGAGTTTAGCACAGGGCCCTGCACATAGTAGGCACTTAATAAGTACTTGTTGAATGACTAACAGGCTCCGGCAGGTCCTAAACCATTTGAGTATGAACCTAGCAGTTAACTAAATGTCTGTCATCATAGGAGAGACCTGATAGAATAGAAGAGTAATCAAATGTTGGTCACCAAGTGACAAAGTCTTGAATTACAGTAACTTATGCAAACCTTCTCATAAAGCACAGAGGGTTGTGAGTTGCATTAGTGGAGAGAATATTCCACTGACAAAATCTTAAGTTTTAAGAGGAACAATCAAAACTGTGCAGCACAGGTTAATTTGCCATCAACTATGAAATCCAGTAGTTGATATTCTTGACTCCAGGACAATATTCAAGTTTTTCATCTTCCTTGAATATATACTCTTTTAATGTGAAATACAAATAGTAACCTTTGAGCCTAATTCTGATCCTGTATCTTGCTATAACTGTAGCTCTCTGTTCTTTTTTGTTGTTAAAACCTTACCTTCTGGCTTAGCATCAATTCTAAAACAGAAGAGTGACAAGGTTTAGGGCAACTGGGGTTAAGTGACTTGCCCAGGGTCATACAGCTAAGACATGGATTGTCCGTAGGATGAGACCCTCCTCGTTCTTTTGATATGACAACAAATGCATATGAAGTTAATTCATTTATAATTTATGTACAGTTAATAAAGACAACCTAGCTGGACCTCAAATTTCTCATCTGTAAAGTGAAGGAGTTGGAATAAATTTATACACACACATGAACTTATCCACTTTTTGTTATTTGTCCAGTAGAGGTAGTGGTTTCCAATGACATTCACATTATTTTAATTAAAGCAAGGTCCACTCTCAGTAACATTACGAAACAAGCAAAATGTGCACAGTATTCCTGTCCAATCATATTTTTCTCCCTGCCCCAACCTCAGTTGATTTGATGGCTGACACTACATGCTTCCTTCTGACCACCCTCACTTGGATCTAATGTTCTACATCCCTTTCTCTGCTAGTAAATCTTTCCTCAGTAAAGGTTCTGATAAATTCAAGATTGCTACAAGTGTTCTATACTTTTGGTGGGATATAACCTTAAACCAGGGGTTCTTAATTTGGAGCTCAAGAACTTGGTTTTGCTTTTATTATTATATTTTTATAACTATTTCAATATAGTTGGTATCCTCTATAATGCTATACATTTTATTTTATGCATTTAAATATATGAAAAGGGGTGCACAGTTTTTACCAAACGGCCAGAGGTCTCTGACACAAAAACAGTTAAGAATCTCTGCCTTAAGACAAAAGAAAGTATCTCTTGTACTGGGATTTCAGGCATCATTAATCTAATAGGAGTTTGGGGAAAGGAGAGAAGGGAAGTGTTAGAATATCAAACACTGCCCATCTACCCTCCTTACTTCCCCATGCCCCCAGATCAAATATAAAATGCTCTATTTGGCTCTCTAACTTCTCCATAATCTAACCCTTTCCTACCTTGTCCAGTCTTCTTCCCCACTATATACTCTTCAATCCAGTGGCACTGGACTACTAGTTATTCCATGAATAAGTTACTCCATCTCTTGGATCTAGCACCCTCTCAGACTGTTCCTCATGCTCTTTCTCTTCCACTACTGATCTTCCTAGCTTCCTTTAAATCTCAACAAAAATGCTTCTCCAAAAAAATCTTTCCTAACCTCTCTTAATTCTACTGCCTTCCTTCTGTTAATTATTTCTTATTTATCCTGCAAATAATATTTTTATAAATATTTGTTTGTTGTCTCCCCCATTAGATTGTGAGCTCCTTTCTCCTTAAGGACAGGGCCCTTCTTTTTTGCTTCTTTTTTGTATTCCCAGAGTAACTTAGCACAGTGTCCAATAAATAGTAGTTGTTTAATACATGTTTACTAATTGCTTGATTATTCCTGTGAAAAAGTACGCGTATATAAAAAAAGAGGTTAGGGGTTAGGACACCGCCAGTGAAAGTAAAACTGGCTGTCTCGATAAATAAAAGAGAGGAGCAAAAACAACCATTTCCCATACTGTCATTTGATATAGTTCTAGAAATGCTAAAAATAACAATAAGAAAAACAAATAGAAAGCATAAATATTTGTAAAATGGAAATAAAATTACTCTTAATTGCTGATGATATGTTGGTATACTTGAAAGGTCCAAAGGAATCAGTAAAGTTTCTAAGATAACTAATAGCTTCAGCAAAGTCATAGTCCACAAAATAAATCCTCAAAAATCAACTGCATCAATAAAAAAAAATCAACTGCATCTCTACATTTAGAAACAAAATTTAAAGGTATAATAGAAAGGGGAATGCCATTCCAAATACCTACAAAATGCATGAAAAATATCTGGTGTTCAATCTACCAAAGCATGTAAAAGACTTGAATAGATTTCAATTACAAAGTGTTCCTTAAAAAAATAAATAACAAAAATAGGATAGAGCCATTGTTCCTGCCTGGATCATGCCAATATAATAAAACTACCAAAGGTAACTTACAATTTTAATGCTTATCACTCAAAATCATCAAAGAGATACTTAATAAAACTCAATAAAAATAAGAACATTCATTTGGAAAAAATATCACAAGAAATGGTGAAAAGAGGTAAGGGAACAAATAGCATTTCTAGGCCTCAAACTCTGTTATAAAATATCATTCATCAAAAATATCTGGCTTTAGTTAGAAGTCAAAAGATTAATTGAACAAACTAAACTAGGGAGAATCAGAAACAATGTTTCTTAAACCAGAAAATAGAATTTACTTAGGAAAGTAGTATTTGATTTTAAAAAACAAAAAACAAAAAGAAGAAAGAAAACCTCTGGGAAAACTGAAAATCATCCTGACAGAAATTGGGCTCAATTCAAAATCTTAAACTATATTCCACAAACCATTCTGAATGTATAAATGGCCTTAACATTATACTACACTATACTAATATATATATATATATGTGTGTGTGTGTGTGTGTGTGTGTGTGTGTACACACACACA
>NC_058131.1:684796497-684845180 GCF_016433145.1 Gracilinanus agilis
ATATATATGTGTGTGTGTGTGTGTGTGTGTGTGTGTGTACACACACACACACACACACACACACACACTATAGGGGACAGCAAGTGGCTCAACAGATTGAGAGTCAGACCTGGAGATGGGAGGTCTTGGGTTCAAATGTGACTTCAGACACTTCCTAGCTGTGTGACCCTGGGCAAGTCACTTAACCCCAATTGCCTAGCCCTTACCACTCTTCTGCCTTGGAACCAATACATAGTATTAATGCTAAGATGGAAGGTAAGGGTTTAAAAAAATCATAGTATAAAAATTTTAGAAAAGAAGAATATCTTATACTTCTCACAGTTAAGGATTGCATACGTATTTTTAATGAAAGGAGAGAGACAATTACTTTGGATAAAATAGGTAACACTGATTGTATGAAACTGAAGTTTCTACATAAAATTAATTTATCTAGAAAAAGAAAGGAAATGGTAGTATGGGAAAATAATATTTGTGTCCAATTTCTCTGATAAAAGTTTAATATTGGGGGCTGCTGGGTAGCACAGTGGATTGAGAGCCAAGCCTAGAGACAGGAGGTCCAGGGTTCAAATCTGGCCTCAGACACTTCCCAGCTGTGTGACCCTCTTCCTTGGAGACTTCCCAGAATCCTCTGCTGGTCTCAACAGTCAGCAACTGTCCACAACTGCCTTCTTCTCCCTTTGGTTCCCTCTCCTCTACACAAAAACCCATCCTTACATAAGTCACTTAACCCCCATTACCTAGCCCTTACCACTCTTCTGCCTTGGAACCAATACACAATGTCAATTTTAAGGTGGAAAGTAAGGGTTTTAAAAAAAAAGTTTAGTATTTAATTTGTGGTAACAATTAGCATATATGTAAATATATATATATATATGAATCTCTAAAAACATAATTAACCAAAAACCATTCCCCTTAAACGATAACTGAAAGGAATGATTCTCAAAAGAAGATACAGAAACTATTAATGGCAATATGAAAAAATGCTCCAAATCACTAATAAGGGAAAGTCAAAAACAAAACAATAATGAAGTTTCATTGTACACTTTGCAAATTGGCAAGGATGGCTATGAAATAGTTTGTTCCCATATTTTGATTAGTTTTGCTTAACTTTATTTTTCCTTTTTCATAAAGGATATCTCCTCTGGGAGGAGGTACAAGAATACAGGAGATATAAGAACAAAAGACATCAATACAAATTTATTTTAAACAATAAAATTAATCTTTAAAACCAATCTCATTAGTGTTACTCTCAAATGCTGTGGAGAGAGAAGATGGAAGAGAAATGCATATACAAAAACACAAGCTACAAAAAAGACAAAAGCTAAAAAAGACAGTTACAGTCTAGAGATTTCTAGGATCAAATGTGAACTTTTTCACTTAGTTTTTAAATACATTAACAATCTGACCCCAATCTACCTTTCCTGATTCATTCATTACCCATTTCCTATGGTTCAGCCAAAGTAGCTTTGTTACCACTCCATTTCCCATCTCCTGTGCAGGACTACACATTCCCTTTTCACCTCCACATTATAGAATTCCTCCTTCTACATGACACTTTTTCTGGTGACCAACAACTATTATGGTCCCTATCTCTAAACCACCTTCTATTTATTATGAATTTATTTACACACACACACACACACACACACACACACACCCCTCTTCTATTGCCCTAGAATTCAAGCTCCTTGAAGAGCAAAGACTGTTCATTTTTGTCTTTGTATCCCCATATCTATCAGTGTCACCTGGTACACAAGATGCGCTTAATAAATTACTTGTTGATTCATGATAAAACATTCTGTCAGCACTAATGTCCTTCATTTGAACAGACAATCTAAAAATTTTTCACCAAGTTGAATTATGGAGTAAGATACATGGTAAACGATAAACTAAAGATCTGTCCCAATTCTGTATGTTAGCTACTTAACTTCAGACCTGTGGTAGGTTGGCTATCCCTACATATTATTTATATGGTGATCCTATTTAAAATATTCTTAGGGACTTGGGGCTTTAGAACAGGAAGGAAGAGACTTTGGAATTCAGGCTTTGGCCACCTCATTTTACTGATGGGGAAACATGCTCAAATAAGTGAAACAACTTGTCTTGACAAACCTAGGTACTGAATAGCTTGCAATGGCTTTAAATCCAGTCTTCTTTCTGATATAAACCCACTGTTCATTCATTACATCTGTGAAAGATGAAAGGTCATTACTTATAGTGCTATCCTATTACACCCTGAAAGACCAGAGGAGCTGGTGGTGAGTAATTTCTTCACCACTAACATGCCATGAATGACATTTCTTAGCATGTTTAAAGAGTCAAAGGAGCCATTCCTATATGCCAAGGACAGTGCGTGTTTTAAAAATTTGTACACTGGGGACTTCATATCCCAGCATTCTTTACTCTTCCCTGGGTTCCCTTGTCTGGCGTCCCTGTGTTGTGGGCTTGTTTATAAATTTACTGAAACCCACGCTGAAGCTTTTTTTTTCTTTGGCTCAAGCGTGGCAGGCTTCTGGGTCTCTGGCTCTTTCCTCTGCTCACTTGGCTGAAGGAATCCCTTTCTCTCTCACTTTTGCTGTTATTAAATCCTATAAAATTCAAATACTTGGAGTATTCACTTTTAGTCTTACATATCTGGTGACTAGAAGGGACTTCAGAACTTTTAAGCGAGTAGAGAAACTGGGTTTCCTCTCCTGCTGTGAACTTCCCTCCTCCCCTTCCCCTCCAGGGAACTGTTTGGAGTTTCCTGGGATCACTGCCTACCTCCACCCACCACAAAACATCCGGGAAGTTGTGTCTCTCCCCAAGTGAAGGGCTCTCATGGAGATCCTGCCACTGTTTCCCTGTGGCCTCCTGACTGCTCCCTCCCACAGTTGAGTCCCCGAGTCTCCCAGTCTTGGGGAGAAGGTAAAGTATATATCTCCCCACCCCACCCCACCCCACCCCCCGGTCTTGGCTCTGAGCTGCCCAACACCTGGTCACAGCCAATCCACACTGCCCAACTTGGATTGCATCTCCACAGTTTTGGCTTTGTGCACAATACAACACTCTGTGCTCCTGGTTGCTGCTACATCCAGCCCCACCCCTAGGTAGCGGTTCTGTGTGCAGTAGCCATTTGAATCTTCCAGCTTACAGCTGAGGCGGCTGATACACAGTGTGGAGCAACATATCTGTGCTATTCAGTTCCACCCCCTTTCTGGTTTCTGAGCCAAACTTTAAGCAGGCTGTGGGGTTTTTGTTTTATTTTTTTTTCTCTCCACACTCTTGGCTGAGAGTTTTGCATCTGAGTGATTAACCCACACAGGGCAGGCAGGTACCAAGTCAATGGACCTGAAGCCAAAAAAAAAAAAAAAAAAATTGGGGGGGGGTGGGAATAAGCCTTTGATTTTTTTCTTCTCCTAATGTCCAAGTCAGGGTTCTTTGTTTTTCCTGTAAACAAAACCCATTCACCTTTATTTGAGGAGTAAACATATTACAAAACATGGTTCAAAATCTGACAGAACACTTTATACTCCCAGAGACTTTTATTCAGTTTGAAAATCTTACAGGTTCAGACTGGCTTTTTTTCCTGATGTTACTGGGAGTTTTTATTTATACTGACTTCAACACTAAACAACAAAATGCTAGCCTACTTAAAATACAGACTTGACTGGATAATTTTGAAAAATCCTTGCCTGGTTTCAAGATGCAAAAAGAAGATTCCTCCCCACCTATACCTCAGATGGAATTTCTTCTGTCTTGTCTTGTACAGCTGCTGGCCACCCTGCCCTCCCCATCCCTTCTCCCAGTGCTCTGCCCTCTCCTGTCCCTTGTCCCAACCCCAAGCCCTGCCTATCTCCAGACCAAACCCGCTGTCCCCTCCCCTTCCTTTTTCTGTATTAATACAGACATCCAGTCAAAAAACAAGAAATGGGAACTGATTCAGTTAAAGGCCTTTTCCCCTCAAAGGAAGTACCCATCTTAAATAAGGATGGAGAAGTGGTGACCTTAAGGCACCACACATCTTTTACACAGCAAGATATTAAGAATCAAGCAAAATAGTCCTACTTCTGAGGATGAACCTGTGGTTGTAATAAAGACACTGGAGAACAATTTTTCCACATATGATTGTTCTTGGGTAGATACTCCAAGACTTTTTGACAGAAAGAGAGAAAAATAAAATAGTTTCTCTTGTTAATAAAGGAATAAGGAAAGGAAAGGAAAGGAAAGGAAAGGAAAGGAAAGGAAAGGAAAGGAAAGGAAAGGAAAGGAAAGGAAAGGAAAGGAAAGGAAAGGAAAGGAAAGGAAAGGAAAGGAAAGGAAAGGAAAGGAAAGGAAAGGAAAGGAAAGGAAAGGAAAGGAAAGGAAAGGAAAGGAAAGGAAAGGAAAGGAAAGGAAAATAATAAAGGGGAAGGAATGCAGTTCACAGGCCTGACCAAGATCCTAAATGGGATATAAATGATGAAGGAGAATATTTACAACTATGCTGAGGTAAAGAGGCATTGCTAAAAGCCATGAAATATTGCTCAGATAGACCAGGTATATGGACCAAGTTTGAGAGTCTTAAGCAGACGATGAAACTCCCTCCCAGTTTATGGATAGACTTATTGAGTTGGGAGAGAGATACCTGGACACTGACATTACTAAAATAAGAGATGTAAGGTAAATTAGGAGACAGTTTGTAAATAATTGTTGCAAAGCGGTCCCAGATTATTTTAAGACAAACTACCCAAACTGGCCTAATATGGACATTTGAGGAATTAAGGAAGGTCATAGTTTATGTATCAAAAGGCCATGAACAAGAAAAGGAAGAAAGCAATGATTTACTAGAGATATTAAGGAAGGAACTAAAATCATTAATTGAAAGAATTGATTTTAAAAAAAGAGAGAGAGAATGAAGGTCAGCCAGTGGCCATTGCCCCTTTGCAGGAATCCCAATATCAATCACTTATATCCACTTCAGTGCAAAAAGGGGTCACATAATGATTAACTGTAGGAACTGGAAAGAAGCAATTAGAAATAACTTAAGAAATAATAGCAATTATAGAAATAATAATCCAAATCAGGCAAATAATAACTCACACCAAAATATTCAACAACAATATATCCAAAGTGGAGCTCATCCATGATATAATCAGGGTGAAATGCCCCTCAGCCTAGAGGAGTCCAAGGTATAACCAAAGATCTTTATGAAGTTGTGAGGGGGAGTTAGGGCACTGGAATCAGAGGGGACAAGCTTTGATTTCCCAGACCCTGATGTCTTAATGCCGGTTATCCTTATCCATTACCCACCCCCTACCCCATATTCAGTGGTATCTCTCTGAAATGAAATATTTAGGGTTCATTTTAACTGCTGGTTCCTATTCTATTTCTCCTAAGTGCATTGAAGATATTAAAAAACTGAATGCATCCTCCACTAAGAAGCATTTGAGGGCAATTTTTGGAGCAACAGGGTTTTGTAGGCAGTGGATACTTGCTATGGGGAAATCACTAAGCCCCTTATAGCACTAACTAAAAATTCGGTCCCTGAACTGCTGAGAGGCAGAAAAACTGTCAGCTCTTTCACAATTAAAACAGGCTATCCTGTCTGTCCCTGCTCTAGGCATCCCAAATTACAACAAACAATTTACTTTGCATGTTTACGAATGGAGAGGGGTAGCTTCAGGTGTGTTAACTCAATGTTTAGGACCTGCTCAGCACCCAGTTGCTTATTATTCAACCCAGCTGGACCCAGTAGCTTCAGAAGCACCACCATGTCTTAGAGGCATAGCAGCCACAGCCTTACTAGTGACTAAATCTGCTGATTTAGTATCAGGATGCTCTTTAACAATAATGTGCCCACATGAAGTTGAAGCACTTGTTGCTATGACATAGAACAAAGGAATTTTCTGATCAGTGAATTACAAGGTCTGAGTCAACATTGTTGAATAATGAAAATATTACATTAAAGCACTGTGCAGTTCTAAATCCTGCAACCTTGCTTCCTGAGAACCTTGGCACAGCTGTGAATCTTTAGTATCCATGGCTGAAAACCCCCGAAATGATCTATTGTACACTATTTTAAACAACCCAGACCTGGTATTATTTACTGATGGTTCTTTTTCATGAGGAATGGCATACATTACACAGGAGCTGCTATAATCACAGAATTTTCCACTCTGTGGTCAGTTTAACTGCCCTCAAATATAAGTGCTCAAGGTGCAGAACTGATAACTCTAAAACATGCCTGTCAAATTGCCAAAGGCAAGAAGGTAACAATTCACACAGACTCTAGCTATGCATTTGGAATATGTCATGCAATAGGCATGCTTTGGCTTCAAAGTGGATTTTTAAGATCAGCTGGAAAATGTATCACAAATGCAGAAATTATTAATGACATTCTTTCTGCCCTTCAGCTCTCTGAAGCCCTAGCTCTAGTTCTTTGCTCTGCCCATATACGAGGCACTGACCCTGTCTCCAAGGGGAATGACTGGGCAGATACTGCTACAAAACTAGAGACATTAGAAGGGCCCGAGTTAATTTTAACATTGATAACTACTGAAAACTTAAATCTATCCCTTCCATAAAATGAAAAAGAAGTGGGAAAATGGAAGCAAAAAATTAAGGCCAAACAGATAAATTGATTATGGGTATCATCTGAAGGAAAACTCCTACTCCCTAGAAGTTTTTTATCAACAAATTTGCCAATCTATTTACAAAAATGGCCATTTTGGTGCCTAGGGCATTATGAACTCTGTTAAAAGAGTATGAATAGCCCCCGGCATAATTACCATAACCTCTAAATTGTGTTCAGTCTGCCCTACCTGCCAAGCATTTAATCAGCCATGCCTTTCACAGCAAAGCTTTTGGTGGGTGTCCTCTGGCTTACATACCTTTTGAATGCTTGCAAATTGATTTTATCATTATGCCAAAAGCTGGACAGTATAAATTTTGTCTGATCATCTTAGATCAGCTGAAAAAATGGCCTGAAGCATTTCCTACAGCTTGAGTCACAGTGGCTTTTGCTGCCAAGGTGCTTTAAAAAGAAATTATTCCACCCTTTGGCCTGCCAGCAAGCATGGATTCAGATAGAGGAACTCATTTTACCAATTTGATCCTGTCTCAGATTTATTCGTGTTTGGAAATAACTCCTAAATTCCATGTACAATATAATCCCCAGAGTTCAGGCCAAGTTGAAAGAATGAATAGAGAACTTAAAACAATGATTGAAAAATTGTGCACTGAGACTCATTTAAAATGGCCTGAAATTTTCCTTCTGGCCCTATTTTATCTTTTTATTTTTTTTAAATTTAAACATTTATTAATAATCATTTTTAACATGGTTACATGATTCATGCTCCTACTTTCCCCTTCACCCCCCGCACTCCCCCCACCCATGGCCGACGCACATTTCCACTGGTTTTGTCATGTGTCCTTGATCAAGACCTATTTCCAAATTGTTGGTAGTTGCATTGGTGTGGTAGTTTCGAGTCCACATCCCCAATCATGTCCACCCCGACCCATGCCTTCAAGCAGTTGCTTTTCTTATATGTTTCCTCTCCTGCAGTCCTTCCTCTGAATATAGGTAGTGTTCTTTACTATAAATCGCTCAAAGCTGTCCTGGGTCATTGCATTGTTGCTGGTACAGAAGCCCATTACATTCGATATTACCACAGTATATCAGTCTCTGTGTACAATGTTCTTCTGGCTCTGCTCCTTTCGCTCTGCATCAGTTCCTGGAGGTCTCTCCAGTTTGCCTGGAACTCCTCCAGTTTATTATTCCTTTTAGCACAATAGTATTCCATCACCCTCATATACCACAGTTTGTTCAGCCATTCCCCAATTGAAGGATATACCCTCCTTTTCCAGTTTGTTGCCACCACAAAAAGCGCAGCTAAAAATATTTTCGTACAAGTCTGTTTATCTATGATCTCTTTGGGGTACAAACCCAACAATGGTATGGCTGGATCAAAGGGCAGGCATTCTTTTATAGCCCTTTGAGCATGATTCCAAATTGCCAGCCAGAATGGCTGGATCAGTTCATAGCTCCACCAGTAATGCATTAATGTCCCAATTCCTAAGTATTTTATATTGTCTAGGGTAATTTTAAATGGTGTTTCTCTTTCTACTTCTTGCTGCTCTAGTGTGTTGGAAATGTATAGAAATGCTGATGATTTATGTGCATTTATTTTGTATTCTGCAACTTTGCTAAAGTTGTTGATTATTTCTACAAGCTTCTTAGTTGATTCTCTAGGATTTTTTAAGTAGACCATCATATCATCTGCAAAGAGTGATAGCTTAGTCTCCTCCTTGCCTATTTTGATACCTTCAATTTCTTTTTCTTCTCTAATTGCAACTGCTAGTGTTTCTATTACAATGTTAAATAATAGAGGTGATAATGGGCATCCTTGTTTTACTCCTGATCTTATTGGGAAGGCTTCTAATTTATCCCCATTGCATATGATGTTTGTTGATGGTTTTAGGTATATACTGTTTATTATTTTTAGGAAAGGTCCTTCTATTCCTATACTTTTCAGTGTTTTCAATAGGAATGGATGCTGTATTTTGTCAAAGGCTTTTTCAGCATCTATTGAGATGATCATGTGATTTTTGTTTGTTAGACTATTGATATGGTCAATTATGTGGATGGTTTTCCTAATGTTGAACCAACCTTGCATCCCATCTGATCATGGTGGATGATCTTCTTAATTACTTGCTGGAGTCTCTTTGCCAGTATTCTACTTAAGATTTTTGCATCTATGTTCATTAGGGAGATTGGTCTGTAGTTTTCTTTCTCTGTTTTTGATCTCCCTGGCTTTGGAATCAGTACCATATTTGTGTCATAAAAGGAATTTGGTAGGACTCCTTCTTTGCTTATCATATCAAATAATTTGTATAGTATTGGGATTAGTTGCTCTTTGAATGTCTGATTGAATTCACTTGTGAATCCATCAGGCCCTGGCAATTTTTTCTTAGGGAGTTCTTTGATGGCTTGTTCAATTTCTTTTTCTGATATGGGATTATTTAGGTATTCTATTTCTTCTGCTGTTAATCTAGGCACTTTATATTTTTGTAAATATTCATCCATATCTCCTAAATTGTTATATTTATTGCCATATAATTGGGCAAAATAGTTTTTAATGATTGCCTTAATTTCCTCTTCATTAGAGGTGAGGTCTCCGTTTTCATCTTTGATACTGTCAATTTGGTTTTCTTCTTTCCTTTTTTTTATTAGATTGACTAGTACTTCATCTATTTCATCTGTTTTTTCAAAGTACCAGCTTCTAGTCTTATTTATTAATTCAATAGTTCTTTTACTTTCGATTTTATTAATTTCTCCCTTGATTTTTAGTATTTCTAATTTAGTTTTCGTCTGGGGATTTTTAATTTGCTCGCTTTCTAATTTTTTGAGTTGCATGCCCAATTCATTGATCTCTGCCCTCCTTAATTTGTTAATATATGCACTCAAGGATATAAATTTCCCCCTGAGTACTGCCTTGGCCTCATCCCACAGAGTTTGGTAGGATGTCTCATCATTGTCATTTTCTTCAATGAAATTATTGATTGTTTCTATGATTCCTTCTTTGACAAATTGGTTTTGGAGAATCATATTATTTAATTTCCAATTAGTTTTTGATTTTCCTGTCCAGGTGCCCTTACTAATTATTATTTTTATTGCATTATGATCTGAGGTTACATTTATTATTTCTGCTCTTTTGCATTTGTTTGCAATGGTTCTATGCCCTATAACATGGTCAATCTTTGTGAATGTGCCATGTGCAGCTGAAAAGAAGGTGTATTCCTTTTTGTCCCTATTTATTTTTCTCCACATATCAATTAGATCTAATTTTTCTAGGACTTCATTCACCTCTCTTACCTCTTTCTTATTTATTTTTCGGTTTGATTTATCTAGATCTGACAGAGGAATATTTAGATCTCCCACTAGTATGGTTTTACTATCTATTTCCTTCTTGAGCTCTGCCAGTTTCTCCTTTATGAATTTGGGTGCTATGCCACTTGGTGCATACATATTGAGCAGTGTTATTTCCTCATTGTTTATACTGCCTTTAATCAGGATGTAATGACCTTCCCTGTCTTTTTTAATCATATCTATTTTTACTTTGGCTTTGTCAGAAATCATAATAGCCACTCCTGCCTTCTTTTTCTCATTTGAGGCCCAAAAGATTTTGCTCAAACCCTGAACCTTAAACTTGTGTATGTCCACCCGCCTCATATGTGTTTCTTGTAGACAACATATGGTGGGATTTTGGTTTCTAATCCACTCTGCTATTTGCTTCCGTTTTATGAGCGAGTTCATCCCATTCACATTCAGAGTTATAATCATCAGTTGTGCATTTGCTGACTTTTTCAAATCCTCCCCCATTCCTACCCCTTCTCCTTAAACTATTTCCTTGAAAACTAGTGGTTTGCTATTAAGACCCTATCCCTTATCCCCTCCCTTGACTAACTTCCCTTTCTACCCCCCTACTTTATTCCCCCCTTTTTGTTTTTAACGGCCTTGTGAATTCTCTCCCCCTCCTTCTCCCCTCCTTTTTTTGACCTCCCCACTCCCCTGTTTCCCTTGATTTATCCCTTCTGACTTTCTCAAAAGGGTTAGATAAGAGTTTTATGTCCCAATGGATAGTATAGCTACTCTTCCCACTCCAGGTTGATTACACTGAGAGTAAGGTTTGATTATTACCTCTTAATGCTCTCTTCCTCTCCTTCTTATAATAGTATTTGTCCCCTCTCCTTCCCATGCCCTCTTTGTGTGTAATAGAATATCCTATTTTTCTTATTCACTCAAGTTTCTCTTGGTGTCCCCTGCTATTCACCCCCTCTTTCCCATCCCCCATGTCATCTTAGATTATTTAGTGTTCCACCCTCACCCTGTGAATTATTCTTCTGATTACTATAATAGTGGATACTATAATAGTGAATAGAGTTCACTACAGAGAATTATACATAACATTTCTCTACATAGGAATACATATAATTAGATCTTACTGAGGCCCTTAAAAAGGCAATTTTAAAAATTATAAGTTTTCTTTCTTTCCCCTCTGTTTCTTATTTACCTTTTCATGTTTCTCTCGATTTTTGTGGTTGGATATCAAACTTTCCATTTAGCCCTGGTTTTTTCTGTGCAAATACTTGGAATTCTTCAATTTTGTTGAATGCCCATACTTTCCCCTGGAAATATATAGTCAATTTTGATGGGTAGTTCATCCGTGGTTGCAGGCCCAGCTCTCTTGCCTTTCTGAATATTGTATTCCAAGCCTTGCGATCTTTTAGCGTGGAGGCTGCCAGATCCTGTGTGATCCTGATTGGTGCTCCTTGATATTTGAATTGTCTCTTTCTGGCTTCTTGTAAGATTTTTTCTTTTGCTTGAAAGCTCTTGAATTTGGCAATTATATTTCTGGGCGTTTTCTTCTCTGGATCAAATGTAGTGGGTGTTCTATGAATCCTTTCAATGTCTATATTTCCCTCTTGTTGTAGGACTTCATGGCAATTTTGCTGAATAATTTCTGTCAGTATGGAGTCCAGGTTTCTATTAATTTCTGGTTTTTCTGGAAGACCAATTATTCTCAAGTTGTCTCTTCTAGACCGGTTTTCTTGGTATGTCACTCTCTCATTTGGATATTTCATATTTCCTTCTATTTTTTCAGTCTTTTGACTTTGTTTTATTTGTTCTTGTTGTCTTGAGAGATCATTAGCTTCTAATTGCTCAATTCTAGCCTTTAGGGACTGGTTTTCGGCTCTAAACTTCTCGTTTTCAGCTATGACCTTTTGGTTTTCTTTTTCAATCTGGTTCACTTTGCTTATCAGTTCATTTGATTTCTGAGCCTCACTTTCCAATTGCAAGATTCTACCTTTTAAACTGTTATTTTCTTGCCAGATCTCTTCCATCTTCCTCAGAATCTCAGTTTTGAACTCTTCCATAGCTTGTGACCCGTTTTCCTTATTTGAGGAGGGTCCGGATGCTTGTTTGTTCTCCTCCTCTGTTTGCTCAGTTGTCTGGATTTTCTCTGTGTAAAAGTTGTCGAGTGTTAAAGACTTCTTTTTCTGGTTGTTTATCTTTCTCTTCTCAACTTCCTGAGTCTGGGTAGCCATCGTTAGCCAGCAGCTTCTCAGCTTTATCCTCGCGCTTGGGGTCTGTCCACGGTCTTTTGGCTCCTGAGGTCTGAGTTCTGGTTTTTTCCAAGGTCAAGCCCCCTGGTGGACCCCCTTGCTTGATCCTCTGCCAGAGGTTCCTTTACAAGTCTCAGGGCACTGCTTCCACAGTCGTATACCTGTCTATGCTGGTTCCCCACTCAGGGTTTCAGAGCTTTAGCTCATGGCTGTGTCTGCCTCCACCCACGCCTCCGCCACTCCTGCACTCTGCTCCCGCGCTCAGAGTCCGTGCGCGTTCTTTGGCTTTTTGGGGTCCCAAATCTTGCTGCTCTCAGGAACAGGCCCTGAAGATGCCAATGACTCTATGGGTGCCCCAAACTTGCTCTATTTCTTTTTAACTGGCTTTGGCTCTATAGGTGT
Organism: Gracilinanus agilis; assembly: GCF_016433145.1. Taxonomy (NCBI): domain Eukaryota; kingdom Metazoa; phylum Chordata; class Mammalia; order Didelphimorphia; family Didelphidae; genus Gracilinanus; species Gracilinanus agilis. The sequence goes on from NC_058131.1 coordinate 684,808,987, forward strand.
TGTGTGTGGAGGGGTGGGGGTGGGGTGGTTGCTCAGCCCGCGATTTAGTGAGAGCTGTTTCACCCCTTTATAGCATGGAAATGCCCCGATTCCACGTACCTTCCACACTGCACCATGTTGTGGGGTTCCTCCGTTCGTCTGGACTTGTTTTTATGTCCCCTTGAGGAGTTTTGTGTGTTTCGGTCAGGAGAGGTTAAGAGCTGCTTTTTACTCTGCCGCCATCTTAACCCGGAAGCCCCTATTTTATCTTAAAAGCAGGCCCAGAGGAGATCTACACATCTCACCATTTGAGATGTTTTTTGGACATCCTCCTTTACAAGCTAAGCCTTTCTCCCTTGCATATACATCATTACTAGGGGGAGATACTTCTATTGCCTCATATATACAAGATTTGTAAACCAAATTGCGAAAATTCCATGAATCTGGAGCTACTGTACAAGCAGGTCCTATAGACTTCTCATTCCATGACTTGCATCCAGGTTTTATATACATGTATGTATATATATATATATATATATACATATACATACACAGGACCTGTTATAATTTTATTTATCCTTACTTGGGATTTTTACATATAAGACTTGGATGTTTTATATTTCATCCAGTAGTTACTTTCTTCTCTTTTATTTGGATTTTTGTGATGTTTTTAATATTTTCTTTGGCAATGATTCATATACCTCATACTACAACCACGTAGCCCTGTGTGATCTCTATGTTTGTCAATATCCTTCTCATGGGTATGTATTATTATCTCATTTTGCAAACTTTAATTTCTTTTGAGATTAATTTTAGTATAAGAGACTTGCTATCTCCCAGAATCCAGAAAAGTGAACTGTTTGCAAAAGGTGCATTACTTTATTTTTTTTAATTTTTTTTTTTCTAAACCCTTAACTTCTGTGTATTGGCTCCTAGGAGGAAGAGTGGTAAGGGTGGGCAATGGAGGTCAAGTGACTTGCCCAGGGTCACACAGCTGGGAAGTGTCTGAGGCCAGATTTGAACCTAGGACCTCCCGTCTCTAGGCCTGACTCTCAATCCACTGAGCTACCCAACTGCCCCCCCCCCCACTGAGCTACCCAGCTGCCCCCGGTTCATTACTTTAAAATGTTGTGCAACTCTTAATCCTGCCACTCTGCTTCCTGATTTACCAGTCTCGGGAAAACTGTTGTGAAACACTAGTGTCCATGGCTAAAAAGCCTCGAGATAATCTTCTGGACACTCCTTTAGACAATCCAAATCTATTCTTATTTACTGATGGTTCTTCTTTCATGAGGGATGGCATACGCTACGCAGGAGCTGCTGTAGTCACAGAATTTGCAACTGTGTGGTCAGCTTCACTGCCCTCAAATATAAGTGCTCAAGGTGCTGAAGTTATTACCCTAAAACATGCCTTCATAATTGCCAGAGACAAAAGGGCAACAATTTATACAGATTCCAGGTACACATTTGGAATTTGTCATGCAGTAGGTATGTTATGGCTTCAGAGAAGAATTTTAACATCAGCTGTAAAATCTATAGCTAATGCAAAAATTATTAATGAAGTTCTTTATGCTCTCCAGCTACCCAAGGCCCTAGTTCATTGCTCTGCCCATACAGGTGGCACTGACCCTGTCTCTAGGGGAAATGACCGGGCAGATACCACTGCAAAGCTAGAAGTCATAGAAGGGCCTGAGTTAATTTTAACATTTACAACCACTGATGATTTAAATTGATCACTTTCCTATAATGAAAAGGAAGTGGAAAAACGGAAGCAAAATTTTAAAGCAAAACAGATTAACGGCGTATGGGTGCCATTTGAAGGAAAACCCTGCTCCCTACAAGTTTTTATCAACAAATTTGCTAATCCATGCATAAAAAAGGTCACTTTGGCACCCAGGGCATCATGGACTCTGTTAAAAGAATATGGATAGCTCCTGGAATAACTACTATAGCCTCTAAAGTGTGTACAGCCTGTCCTAACAGCCAAGCATATAATCAACATGCCTTTTATGGCAAAGCATTTGGTGGGCGTCCTTTGGCTTACACACCTTTTGAGCAACTGCAAATAGATTTCACATCTATGACAAATGCTAGACATTATAAATTTTGTCTAGTTATAGCAGATCAACTTACCAGATGGCCAGAAGCATTTCCTACTGCCCAAACCACAGTGGCTTTTGTGCCAAGGTGCTCTTAAAAGAGATTATTCCTTGCTTTGACCTGCCTGCACGTATTGATTTGGACAATACACAGTATTGACTCCAAGACGGAAGGTAAGGGTTTAAAAAAAAGACAGAGGACTTGTTTGAGATTTGAGGCTGAGGTTGTTTGACATACATCAGATGAAGGTCTTCCCTGTGCCACATTCAAACAAATACCAAAGTTTAGCTATCATCCTGGCTCCCCTATCCCTGAGAGGGAAGGTAAAATCAGACCAGGGAATGACACTTGCCTTTTAGACAAAAATCTAGTTTGTTTGTTTCTTTTTTCTTTCTGTCTTATAATATGGAAACTTCCTGTAGTCCTTGCTGCAAATGAGTAAGTACAATATTACGATATTTTGTCCTACAGACTTGTAGAACAGAAATTACTTTAATTGGACCGTAATACAAGGGCCTGTTATGAATTTATTCTTTTTTATTAAGAAAATTTTTACATAGATTTTTGATATTTTGATTCTTATTTTGAATTTCTTCTTTCTCCTGAAGTTTAATTTTTCTTCTATTTGCTTTTCTGTTTATGTTTTTGGTTTTTCTTTTGATAATTGACTCATACACCCATAACTCAATCATGTATTGTGAGTTGATCCAGTTGTTGGTCAACACCCTCTTCAGGGGGATTGGGTCTATTTTCATAAAATCCACAATTTAAAAATTTGTTTGAGAAAAATTTCAGGGGAAGAAGCTTGCTAACTTCTTGAATCCAGAGAATTAACTGTCTGGAGAAGGTTACCTGCTGCAGAAATTTACACTGCATCAAGAAGATCCAGAATGAACTTTGGGATGCAATTGATTGAACTGAAGGATGTTGAACACATTTTTTTTTAATGTAAACTTTTATGCCAAAAAGGACTGCTCCCAATTGGCTTTTTGTCAATGTACCTAGCAAACACCAGTTTGCTTTCTCTCTTCTATTTTCCTCTTATCTCTAATTATTATAGTTTCCTCTTGGAAGGTGCAATATTGTATGCACCTGTAGTTAGAAGATTTTTAGGGGTACCAGATTATTATGTCAAATGATCAATTGGGGAGACTAGTCTCCCAATGATCACAGGGGGGATTGTGAGGATGGGATTAACTCTTCCCTAACCATTTTTAGATTTAATCGCCAAAAGTGTATATATATATATATATATATATATATATATATATATATATATATATATATACCCCACTTATTCTTAAGTATGGGGAAGTCTGTGACTCACATATGTAAAAGTGGGTGACGAGTCAGAATTGACTGACTGCCCCCCTGGGCAGTCCTAAGCAAAGCTTTAGCTGTAATTGGTCCATGTAAAGTGGAAGGAAGGCACAGGAATTGACAAAAAGAAATGGTCTTTAAAAGGGTCAAGAACTTCCTGTGAGAAGGTCTTTCCCCTTCAACTTGACCATGGAGGAGCTCCGGCTAAGGACTGCTTTCTATTAGGACTACCACAAGGGTGGGTGAAAAAGGCTGACTTCATTTCCCTGACTTGTTCTGGAGGTACTAACCTTCAGAAAGGCCCCTCATCTTGGTGGAGGCCTTGTGGCTAAAACCCTTGTTTAATTTATCTCTGGGCCCCATTTTGCTAGGGCCTCTGAAGCCCTGCCTAGTTTGGACCAGGCCAGTGTAAATATCTACTCTCTCTGATTTTCTTTTTCTCCTTTTGTAAATAAACTACCATAAAAAATCATTTGGAATTGAGTAATAATTCCTGGGGACCACACTCTTATAAATTTAGTCCAACCCTTTTATTTTTACCCCTAATTTTCTGGCCCTTACAAGTTATAAGTTTGGTTATGTTTGCAGGATTCATCAGGGCGACTAGTCTCCCAATGGATCCCAGGGTGGAATGTGTGTTTTAAAAATTTGTACCCTGGGTACTTCATTTTCGAGCTTTCTTTACTCTTCCTGGGGTTCCCTTGTCTGGAGTCCCTGTATTGAGCCTAGTGTGGGTTTGTTTATAAATTTGCTAAAATCCACACTGTAGCTTGTTTTTCTTTGGCTCTAGCACGGCAGGCTTCTTGATCTCTGGCTCTTTGCTCTGCTCACTTGGCTGAAGGAACCCCTTTCTCTCTCACTTTTGTTGTTATTAAATCCTATAAAATTTAAATATTTGGATTCATTTTTAGTCTTACAACAGCAGTTATCCCAAAAGCTACATTTACTGCTTCAACTATAATAATCATTATTATATCACTGACACATGTCCTTGAAAATTCTAGCAATGGGATACATTTCTGCCAGAAAGTAGAATGGTATATTATAGTAATTAAAATGCCCACCTCTGGTATACCAAGTAACCACTATCACTACGATATGTTATATTGAAAACTCCGGGAGCAGAGAGTCTCATCCTTGATTGATGGGTGAGGTCTGTTGGATCTTGGAATGTTCCTGGGGGCCGTGAGGACAGGGGAGAAAGCAGTTGGCCCAGGGCGGTATAAAATACCCTGGCAGACCTGACTGGGTTCCTTTCCTTCCCTTGGACTGGAGATCTGTGGATCCTGGTCTTGTGGGGATTGGTGACTTGCTTGGCTCAACCTCGCAAGATCCTCCTGTCTTGTACCTTACTAGCATTGTCAACCTGTACCCAGACCATCACTCTTCTGATTCTACTGCCCTAGATATTAGGAAATCAAATTATCTATAGTTATCTAGGTTTCCCAGGGCCCGGGAAGGATCCGGGTAGTGGGCAGGAGAAGAAGAAGTGGGTGGAAGGGGTGGTACACCTGAAAGCTATTAGGCATAACATCTAGCAGAAAGAAGAAGAAGCTGAAAGACATCAAGCAGCAGCTTGCTTACTCTGGTTTGGCTGTGGCCAGGCTGAGCCAGAGAAGCTAACTATCCTGAAGCAATTATCTGCCTACAGCTCTGAGGGTTTATCATTACCTAATTAGTTAGGGTTTCCCAATTCCTTTATCCATCCCCAATACCCCATCTTTGCCAATTATAGATAAAGCCTTTCAAGTACCTTCCTTGAGTAGTTATTTCATAGCTTCTCTGGGAAGGGAGATACGCAGTCAGATAAACTGTTACCAAAGCTGATAGCGCCCAATATCCAATATCAATCAACCCCAGGTGGGACCTGAAGGGATACCATCCCTTGACCTGAAGGATCCTGCCTGGGCACTGTTATAAAGGAGGGAGGTGTCACATCATCTAGCTAGGGCAAGCCTCAGTTGATTTTGCCCTAGCCACCTATCCGGACTCCACTGCAGTAACACAATTACCAGTGGTAGTATCCAGTTAGTTCACCCTCTCTATCCATCTATACATATTCTTGATATTTATATAACAGCGCTCAGTCACTATTGCTAGTCTCTTAACATTCCTACCATCCAAACCTCTCTTCTGTTCCCATTTCCTTTAGGTGGCAGGCATGAACATGAAACTGTCATCATGAACAAGGAACAGTTAGCTAATCACTTCTGGGTGTTTGTATCTAGCTCAATATAAGGAGTTGGATAGGAATTCATAAACACTCAAATCTAATAGTTTGTTTTAGAACTTTAAGATACTGGTGTTTTTTCACCTCTGTCTCCTATTCTCTGCCTTATAGAATAAACATAGTAATTGATGCTGCCCATTTAACTGTCTAGGAGGCAAAGATAAAATGATGCTACTAAAGTATATTTAAATAGCATACAAAAGTTTTTAAAAATAGATTGTATAGTTGTAAAAACTGTAAAGATTTTCTCCTTTAAAAGACTCAAGTTTGGACTATTAATCCAGAGTTCAACATAAGCTTTAAAGCATTAAAAAACAATTTAAAAGTCAAACTCCTAATGGACTTCTGTACCAGCAAAAAGCAATGACACAGGACAGTTCTGAGGGATTTATGGTAAAGAACGCTACCCACATTCAGAGGAAGGACTGCAGGAGAGGAAACATATAAGAAAAACAACTGCTTGAATGCATGGGTTGAGGTGGACATGATTGGGGATGTAGACTCAAAACTACCACACCAATGCAACTATCAACAATTTGGAAATAGGTCTTGATCAATGACACATGTTAAAACCAGTGGAAATGTGGTGTTGGCCATAGGTGGGGGGAGAGTGGGGGGTGAAGGAGAAAGTAGGAGCATGAATCATGTAACCATGTTAAAAATGAATATTAATAAATGTTTAAAAAAAAAGTCAAACTCCTGGGGGGCAGCTGGGTAGCTCAGTGGATTGAGAATCAGGCCTAGAGATGGGAGGTCCTAGGTTCAAATCTAAACTGAGCCACTTCCCAGCCGTGTGACCCTGGGCAAGTCACTTGACCCCAATTGCCTACCCTTACCACTCTTCTGCCTTGGAGCCAATACATAGTATTGACTCCAAGACGGAAGGTAAGGGTTTAAAAAAAAAAAGAAAAGAAAAAAAAAGTAAAACTCCTAGGCCTAGTATTGAAGGTCCCATACAATTCACCCTTCCTTCATTCCCTCTTAATTCAGGTGTCTTATAAAAACAGGTGGGCAGGCCAGTTATGGCCCTCAATCTTTCTACTTTTAGTCTAGGAGACATGTTGGTGAACCTATAGAATGCATGCCATAGGGGGCTACTCCTTTCCCCCTCTCCACATGTACCTGAGGACATTTCTCCCTTCACCTACCCTCTGCCCAGTAGTCCAGTGGGAGCTCTTCCTCCCTCCCCTGCCTGGGGTAAGGTGAGAGGCTCACATTTGGTGTGAGGGTTGCAGTTGGGGCACTTGGTCTCTTAAAGGTCCGCCATCACTGCTCTACAGCAAGGTTAACAAAGGTATTTATATGAGGGAAGTAGATGAAAGACAGAGGAAATTAAGACTATACAATGGTCTATTCTAGTGATTCCCAAAGTGGGTGCCACCACCCCCTGGTGGGTGCTGCAGCGATCCAGGGGAGCAGTGATGGCCACAGGTGCATTTATCTTTCCTATTAATTGCTATTAAAATTTTTTAAAAATTAATTTCCAAGGGCGCTAAGTTATATTTTTTCTGGAAAGGGGGTGGTAGGCCAAAAACATTTGGGAACCACTGGTCTATTCCTTTGAGAACCTTTTTTCTCTCTTTATAATGAAATTATGTTTGCCCTCTGTGATAATGAGATTAAATCTACCCTTCCCATCTTTAGATTTAATCACCAAAGGTAAAAACATCCCCACTTAACTCACAAGTTGGGTGGTCTGTGACCCACATGTGTTAGAATGAGTGACAAATCAGAATTTACTGACTGCCTCCTGGGCAGCAGTCCTAAGAAAAGTGTCTATTGTGACTGGACACACAAACTAAGAGGGAGGCACAGGAAGTGATGCAAAAGGGGCCCCTTTAAAAAGAGACCTTAGTGACCTGGGCTCGCTCTTCCTATTCATTGCTGGGACCCAGAGAAGCCCTGGACCTGGGACCCTGAGACCTTGGTGAGACTGCTTTTAAATCTCTCTCTTAGAACTACATGTGGTGAGTGAAGAAGGCTGACTCCTTTAACCTCCCCAGAGGTACTAGCCTCCTGGAGTCTCCCTTGATTGGGAGAAGCCCTTGCGGCTAAACCCCTTATTAATTGACTTTTAGGCTCTCACTGGGCCTCTGGAGCCCTGCCAGAGTAAAGCCCAGACTTGATACATCTCTTACTCTACCCTCTTCTCATCTACCTACTTCCACTCTCTCCTATATTTTGTAAATAAATCACTAAAATCATTTTGGGGATTGATAATTATTCAGTTCCCTGGTGACCTAACCTTTTAATATTCAACAAAAAAAAAAAACAAAAAAAAAACCCTTTCCACCCTTACACCTCCAGACAGGGAAAATAAGAAAATGAAAAGCAAAGAAAGCAGAGAAAAGAACCTTAACTCCCAGCAACACATAATGTCATGTATCTGAAAGAGTATGTTTATTATGCCTGAGCCCCAAGCAAATAAACAAGAACCAAAGGGCATAGGTTACAAAGCAGAAGACAAATGTGGAATGGAGAGCCAGTTCTCCCTCGATAGAGGTCTTCAAGCAAAGGCTGGATGATCACTGGCTAGAGCTATTACAGATAAGATTCTTGGCCCTTGATGGTCTCTTGCACTATGATCTCTGTTTCTGGGTTTCAGGCTCTCCTTTGATGGTCAGTTGATTTAGTCATCCAGTATTTTTCATGTTGACTGGTGTCTTTCCTCATGCAGACATGCATACATACATAATCTACAGTAGCTAGTAGTGCAGTGAAAAGAGCCCTGGGCCTGGAGTCAAGATCTGAGTCCAAATCCAGTCTGAGACACTTATCAGCTGTATGTATGGTTCTTGACAAGTCATTTAACTTCTGTCTACCTCAATTTCCTTAACTGTAAAATGGAGGTGATGATAATAGCATCTACCTGACAGGATTGTTGGGAAGATCAAATAAGGTATGTAAAATTCACTTAACTTGGTGCTTGGCACATACATATGGTGCCGGCACTATATAAATGCTTATTCCTTTCCTTTTCTCTGAAGTGATACTCAAACCTCAGTTCTCAAATGGCTTGTAGTTCCTACAACATTCTTCAAGATTTCTACTTTCTGCATTAGGATATATTAAAGGCTCCACAAGCAAGGTACCCTTCTCATTGCTGCCCTCCACTGGTCTTTCTCTTGTTTACTTTCTTTTATTATTTCTTGCTTTTTTCTGAACTTCTGAACTTTTCTGTGAAAATGTAAAAAAATTATTTTTGATAGCTATGACTGAACACATGAGTATTTAAGCTTAAATGTCATCTACAATGACTTTTGTCCCACCTACCTCACTTATTTAAATACTATGAAACAAAGAGAGGAGAGGAGGTGGTAAGAGAAGCCAAAATACATGTTTCAAGATTTACACTGTAAAGGAGGGATTCTTATTTTACAATTTAATTTTTTTCTAATTAACAAAAATCTTTTCCTTCTCCCTCCTATCTTCATAAAAAACGACAACAAAAAACCCCAACAACTTTGAAAAAAGTATGCACATAGCCAAGCAAAACAAATTGTCATATTAGCCACATCCAAAAAATATTTCAGTCTGCAATACCCTTTATCAGTACTACTGTAACTGCTTGCTGATTGGTTTGCCAGCCACATATCTCTTGCCCACTTCAATGCATTCTCCACTTATTTGCTAATAAGATCTTCCAAAGCCCAAGTCTAAACATGTCACTCTACTCCCACTCAATAAACCAGTCAAATCGGTCAAAGAATATTTATCAAGCACCATGTGACAGGCTCTCTGCTAAGTGCAGGGGATATAAAAAAGAAGCAAAAGATGGCCCTGGGAGACAACAAGCAAACAAATAAATACAAATAAGTTATTTACAGGAGAAACAGGAGATAATTAAAAGAGAAAAACCACTCAAGAGTGGTGGGAAAAGGCTTCCTAGAAAACAAGATTTTAGCTGGGGCTTAAAGGAAGTCAGGGAAGTCAGTATGGAAAGGTGAAGAAGGACAGAAATTCCAGGCATGGCAACAGCCAGAAAAAATCTCGAGAGCCAATGAATTAGAATGTCTTGTTTGTAGAACAGCCAGGAGCTCAGAATCACTGGATCAAAGATTACATGTTAGTGAGTAATGTGTAAGAAAACTTGAAAGATAGGGGGCTAGGTTATGAAGGGCTTTGAATCTAAAATGGGATTTTGTATTTGATCTTGGAAGTAATAGGGAGCTACTGGAATTTACCGAGTAGGGGCAGTGACATGGTCAGATCTGTGGTTTAGGAAAACAAAAAACACTCTGGTGACTGAATGGAAGATAGACTGGAGTGGAAAGAGTCTTGAGGGAAGCCAACCTACCTAGTGTGAGGTGATGAAGGCAAGCAGCAGAGTGATGGCAGTGTCAAAGTAGAGAAGGGGTTGTATTCAGATGTTGCAAAGATGAAATTGATAGGCCTTGGCACCAGCTTGGATAAGGCAAAGAGAGATGGTAAGGAATTCAAGATGACACCTAGGTTGTGAGCCTGAGGGACTGGGAGATTAGTGTTACCCTCTACAGTGATAGGGAAGATAAGAATGGGAGATGGGTTTAAGGAGAAAGACAATGAATAAGTTCAGTTGTAGACATACTGAGTTTAAGTCTACCAGATGTTAAGGTCAAGATGTCTGAAAGGCAGTTAGAGATGGAAGACTGGAGATCAGAGAGTTTAAGGTAAGACACATAGATTTGACAATCATAAATATAGAAGATGGTAATTAAATCCATGAGAGCTGATAAAATCATTAAGTAAAGCAGAACAGAGAGAAAAAAGAGGAGGGCCCAGGATAGAAGTTCAGGGGGTACATATGGTGAGAGGGTTACAGTGGTCCCCTATCACTTATAGGATCAAAAGTGAAACTCTGTTGACCATACAAAGTCCTTCATAACCTGATCCCTGGCTACTTTTCCAGTATTTTTATATTTTACACTCCATCCCATATGATTCATCCAGATGTATGGTAGGCACTGCAGATCTTATCATAGATAAAAATTAGCAGGCTCACCTAAAGGGTTGTGGGTTTGAATATATATTGCAACCTGGAAAATGAAAGTTACTCATTCACTGATTTTTAAATGTACATAGTCAGGTTTGAGTTGTAGTAAATGACTATGAAACAATGTCACTTGTGGATGGAAATATTTAGAAACTTTCATCACTAGTAAAGAATTGTTCTTCTGTTTAGATTGTGCACCAGACCTAGAGAAATTTTTCTTTTTACATGGTCAATATAAGAATCTGTTTTGCTTGATTATACATGTTTCTAAAAAGGAATTTTGTTTTTCTTGCTTTCTTAAAGGGGGAGGGAGAGAAGGTGGATCTTTTTAAAAATAAAATCATATTTTTTAAAAAGTATTTATATTGGAAGACTTAAAACCCCTACTTCAATAACTTCCTGAAAGAAACCCCCATATGAAAATTCCTGGGCATACTATAGCCAAAATCCAAAGTATTCAGGTTAAAGAAAAAATACTGCCAGCAACCAGAAAGAAATCATATTCCAAGGAACCATTATAAGAATCAAACAAAATTTAGCAGCCACCACTCAGAAGAACAGAGAATGGAATATGATATTCCAGAAGGCACCTGATCTTGGCCTACAACCAAGAAAAACATATCCAGAAAAAAATGAATATGATCCTATATGGGGAAAATATGGACCTTTAATAAAGAGTGGACTTTCAAGCATTCCTACAAACACAGGTATCAAAAGATAAATATTTTTAAAAGGGAAATGTGAATAGGAATCACAAAGGATTAAACTAGGATAAACTATTTACATTCTAATATGGAGAAATAATGTAGGTGTCTCCTCAGAACTCTATCATCAGGAGTCACAGGGTCTGGGAATGGTTTTGTTATGTTTTATAAGAAAAGTAATACCCATGGTAGGAATGAAGAGGAAACTGGGGGAAATTATCACAGTATAATATGGGTGGACAAGTAGAAAACTACAAATAAGAAGGGCTAGAAGGTATAAGAGACCACTTTCATCTGAACTGGTGAAAACAGGGAAAAATACATACACACATACACTCATATAGAAATATATTTCACTCAATAGGAAAATAGGTGAAATGTAAGCACGGAGAATAAATTAAGAGAGAGATGAATTCTAAGCAAAATCAACTTTAAACACAGAGGGTGGATCATGACAAGAGATTTAAAAGGGAAGAAAGGATAAGAACCTATGGTTGGGCTCTAGGGGTGAGAAAACTTCTAAAAGATATGGAAAGCAGAAGCAGATTACATCACACCTAGAGCGCTCACTGGTAAAAAGCACATTTCTTCTTTCTTACCATGTTCCTCTTTATAAACTAGTCAATGCAATAATTGATCATGATTTCAGAGGATTCATAAGGAAACATTCTCTTGCCCTACTGACAGAGAGGTGATAGACACATGTAAAATGCACAGGATTTATATTGAAATATGCATTTTTTGGATGTGGCCTATGCAAGAATGTTTCTTGAGTGTGGATATTTATTACAAGTGCTTAGTTTTTCCTTCTTTTTCAATAAAGGATAGGAGAGAGAAAAATAGATTTTTTTATTGATTAAAAAATGTTGTGTGTGCGTGCCTGTTTTTAAAGAAGGGTGTAGGCTGAATATAACTAAGATTAGAAGTGAAACAGGAAGATAATGTTTGCATCAAGTTGATTTAACAAAGGTCTTAATTCCAAGATACACAAAAAACTGATTAAAATATACAAGTATAAGAGCCATTTCCAAATTGATAAACAGTCAATGGATGATGAAGCAGTTTTCAAGGGAAGAAATCTAGGTTATCAATAGTCATATCAGGGAAAAAGTTCAAAATCATGGATTAGAGAAATGCAAATTAAAGTAGGTCTGAGGTTCATGGAGAACCTTTCCTTCTATTGTACTACATATTTGGAAGAATTTTAGTTGATGTTTGTTAAGTTTGGAATTTTTTTTTAAATAGGGAAAAAATGTTCTGTTTTGTTTTTAAGAAAGACAAAAAAAAAAGCCTTCTATAACCTGGCCCCTTCCCACTTTTCTAATGTTCTGTTTACACCATCTATCTCCATTTCTTCTCCTCTCAGTCACTCCTCAACTCTTTGAAATCTGGCTTTTGACCTAATTACTCAATTAAAACTACTATCTCCAAAGTTGCCAATTATTTCTATATTACTAAATCTGATGGTCTTTTCTTATCCTTTTCACTTCCATTATTCCCTCCTTCCAAGAAAATATAAGATTCGAATATATTAAATTCATCCAACAGTGATATAACATGACTTTATGATATAAAACCTAAGTGAAGCCTTTCCTGATCCCCTCTCAATTCCTAGGAACCCTAAACTATTTTGACTTTATTATGTATTTATTCCGTACTTAGGTATATGTTGTTTCTCTTGACAGAATGCAAATTCTGGGAAAGCATTTTTTTTTAATTTCATATCCTCCAAAGTCTAATACACAACAAGTGTATTAGAAACAAGAAAGTTTTTTTTTCAAGTTGTAAGTTTTTTTTAAACATTTATTAATATTCATTTTTAACATGGTTACATGATTCATGCTCCTCCTTTCCCCTTCGCCCCCCACTCTCCCCCCATCCATGGCCGATGCACATTTCCACTAGTTTTGTCATGTGTCATTGATCAAGACCTATTTCCAAATTGTTGGTAGTTGCATTGGTGTGGTAGTTTCGAGTCCACACCCTCAATCATGTCCACCCCGACCCATGCGTTCAAGCAGTTGTTTTTCTTATATGTTTCCTCTCCTGCAGTCCTTCCTCTGAATGTGGGTAGTGTCTTTACCATAAATCCCTCAGAATTGTCCTGGGTCATTGTATTGCTGCTGGTACAGAGGTCCATTACATTCGATTTTACCACAGTATATCAGTCTCTGCGTATAGAGTTCTTCTGGCTCTGCTCCTTTCGCTCTGCATCAGTTCCCGGAGGTCTCTCCAGTTCGCATGGAACTTCTCCAGTTTATTATTCCTTTTAGCACAATAGTATTCCATCACCCGCATATACCACAGTTTGTTCAGCCATTCCCCAATTGAAGGACATACCCTCCTTTTCCAATTTGTTGCCACCACAAAAAGCGCAGCTATGAATATTTTCGTACAAGTCTGTTTATCTATGATCTCTTTGGGGTACAAACCCAGCAATGGTATGGCTGGATCAAAGGGAAGGCATTCTTTTATAGCCCTTTGAGCATGATTCCAAATTGCCAGCCAGAATGGCTGGATCAGTTCACAGCTCCACCAGCAATGCGTTAATGTCCCAATTTTGCCACATCCCCTCCAGCATTCATTACTCTCCCCTTCTTTCATTTTAGCCAATCTGCTAGGTGTGAGGTGATGCCTCAGAGTTGTTTTGATTTGCATTTCTCTAATTATTAGAGATTTGGAACACTTTCTCATGTGCTTATTGATACTTTTGATTTATTTACCTGAAAATTGCCTATTCATGTCTCTTGCCCATTTATCAATTTGGGAATGGCTTGATTTTTTATACAATTACTTTAACTCCTTGTATATTTGAGTAATTAGACCCCTGTCAGAGTTTTTCGTTATAAAGATTTTTTTTCCAATTTGTTGTTTCCCTTCTGATTTTGACTACATTGTTTTTGTTTGTACAGAAACTTTTTAGTTTAATATAATCAAAACCATTTAATTTACATTTTGTAATTTTCTCTAACTCTTGCTTGGTTTTAAAGTCTTTCCTTTCCCACAGATCTGACAAGTAAACTATTCTGTGTTGACTTAACTTGTTTATAGTTTCCCTCTTTATATTCAAGTCGTTCACCCATTCTGAATTTATCTTGGTGTAGGGTGTGAGATGTTGATCTAAACCTAATCTCTCCCATATTGTTTTCCAAATTTCCCAGCAGTTTTTGTCAAATAGTGGATTCATATCCCAAAAATTGGGCTCTTTGGGTTTATCATACACTGTCTTGCTGCTGATGAGAAACAAGAAAGTTTTTTCAGGAATATTTTCCATAACTAAGATGACATACACCAACCAGGGAAAACCAGTAATCTGCTCTGAAGCAGATTTTACATTTGCTCTAGCCCCTCACAATAATTCTAAGAAGTGAAGGATTGAGGAGGAAGTGGATACAGAACAGATACAACTCCATTTTTTTCACTACCACTACAGTAGTTTTTGAGGCAGTTACTGTGGTCCCTGAACCACTGCTAACATCTCCTAGAATCAGAATTGTGTAGAGAGAGCAGTACAGTGCTGGGGTGAGCTAGGAAAGTGATAAATGACCTGATGATTAGATAAAGGGAATTCTACATGCTGGCTAGCAATGAAATTCAACATGTATTAATCATTTACATTTACTAAAGCACTTCTTAATGATAGAGAAGGCAAGAAGTCTAGAGAAGACACCTCCAACTCTCATGGAGTTTATAATCTTGTGAAGGTAGAACTCAAACCTAAATAATAACATTATGATAAATGTGAAATATATGCAGACAAAAAAATTTAACAAAAAAACACACTAAATAAACACAAAGCTATCACCCTAATGTAGCTAGGAAAAAGATGAACACTTTCTCACTGCAAAGGAGGAAGAGGATTAATAAATATTCTTACAGTATCCTGATTTCATAAACAGATAAAAAACTGACAAAAATACTTTTGGAGCAAGCAGATCACTTTAGCCAGCAAAAACAAAGGCTGAAAACAGGTGTACACCATCAGAATTCTCCAATATAAACAATGAGTAGTTTACCTCTGGATGGAGTCTTCAAAATGAACAATATATCCCAAAACATCTTCCCTCTACAGGCAACATCTGAAGAAGCACCAAACAAAGGGCTAAGTTGGAAATGATAGAGAGAAAGTAATAAGAAAATAAGATAACTTCTTTAGTTAGAGGTTTTCCATAACACCTGCCTAAGGGGTGTTGGGAAGAAGAAAGAGTCCAAGGAAAAGAGAGGAGCTGAGAAGTTAGGTAAAGAATCAGAGGAAAATGTCTCTCTGAAGCTAAAGAGAAGGCATCTTTTCAAAAGATGATCTATACTTGATCACATGGTTCGATTGGGGATGTAGACTCTAAATGATCACTCTAGTGCAAATATTAAGAAAACGGAAATAGGTCTTGATCAATGACACATGTAAAACCCCGTGGAATTGCTTGTTGGCTATTGGAGGGGGAGGGAAAGAAAGTGAATCATGTAACCATGGAAAAATACTCTAATTAGACGGAATCTTTAAGATAAATAAATAAGAGAAAAAAAAGGAAAAAAAGTGATCTACAGTATCAGATACTTCAGAGAGGGATGCTGACTTCTTGAACCTAACCACAGGTCTAAGTTCTGAAGACAGGTCTTTCACTTTGGTGTTTATATGCCCAATATCTAGTACACATAGTAAGAGAGCTTTGTTAACTAGATTGGCCCTCAAAGGGATAGTCTCTTTTATGGTTATACATGTAAACAAAAATCTCTTCTACAATATAACCAACAAGTGGTCATCTTAACCTTTGATGGGGGAATCCATTGCCTCCCAAAAGAATTCATCCAACTTTTGGATATTAACCCTACCAAAAAGAAAAATTTTCCAAATCACAAGCCTAAATTTCCCTCAACAATTTTTTTTTCACTGAAAAAAATGGAGGCCATTCACAGAAAGCTCTCTCTTCATCTTACAGTACTCAGATGCCTTCTAGCACTAAGTTCCTCCTTCACCACTGTCTCATAAAAAAGAGGAGGCCATGATCCTGGCCAAGGCTAATAAGTAATTGGAGACCACCTCCATCTTCCCCCTGCACGTTATTTCCCTTTTCATCCCCACTATGTTACTTACCTTCAATTTCTCCCTGTCTACTGACTGCTTTCCTTCTGTCCACAAACATGCTCATGCCTTCTCCCATTAAACAACCTTCACTTGAACCAACCATTCCCACTATGGTTCTATCTCACCCCACCTCCACCCCTTTGTGGCTAAACTGGTAGAGAAGGCTTTCAACAATCAGGGTTTCTGCTGCCTTTCCTTTCTTTCTCCTTAACACTCCACAGTCTGATTCAATTCAAACTGTTTTCTCCAAACCTCCAGGCTTTTTCTCAAACCTAATCCTTCCCAGCACAGTAGATTATCCTCTTCCCGTTGATATTCTCTCCTGTTTTCGTGACTATGGTCTCTCCTGGTTCTTCTATCTTTCAGACCACTCCTCTATCTCTGGCTGGATCTTTTATCTGCTAAGCATGAGTGTCCCTCCAGGCTCTGTCTTGGTCCTTCTTCTTTTCTCCCTCTACACTATTTCAATTGGTAATTTCATCAGCTTCCATGGATTCTATAGCCATCTCTATGCTGATGATTTTCAGATCTACTAATCCAAACTAATTTCTCTCTTAACCTCCAGTGTCACATCTCCAACTGCCCATTAGATGTTCATAGATGTCTTAAACTCAACATATTCAAAACTGAACCCATTACCTTTCTTAACAACCTCCCTATAAAATGTCAAAGGTACTATCATTCTTCCAGTTTCTCAGGCTCACAAATTGGGCATCATCCTCAACTCTTCACCCTCTCTCATACCCCATTTGTTGTCAAGGCCGGTAGATTCTACCTTGCAATATCTCTTGCATTTACCTCCAGCTCTACTCTAACCCTGCATCCTGATGAAGGTCTTCACTTCACGTCTGGACACATTATTTCAATAGGCTGATGGCTGCTCCTCTTGGCCCATCTTCTGCTCAGCTCCAAAAGTGCTTATCTCGTCTTCCTTGAAGGCAAGGACTATTCTTACCTCTCTCTTTGTATCTCTAGTATTTGGGACAGTGCCTGGCATGAAGTAGATGCATAATAACTGTGCACTGCCTTGACTAAATATCTTTGGTTCCTTTAACTGATGCTCATCTAACATATCTTCACCATCGTGATTGCTCTCTGGCTTATCAATGTTCTTCCCAAAATACAGTGTCCAGAACTGATCATAATATTCCAAATGTAGTCTTGGATAACGAAGAGTAGGGAGGAGCTGTTACCTTCCCTGTTCTGTACACAATGCCTCTCACTGGAACCTAAGGTTGCTTCAGCTTTCTTGTTTATTATGTGACAATTAACTCATGCATGTAGTCTATTAAAGCCTCAAAATTGCCTTCAGTTTAAGCTGTGTAGAAATGAGGATGATTTTTCAGGATTAATTTTATATACTTCTGTTTTATTGGGGTTACTACCTCATTTTCTTTACTAATTTTCTGGGATTTGCTAAGTGAGTCA
The DNA here is from genome assembly GCF_016433145.1 of Gracilinanus agilis. NCBI lineage: Eukaryota > Metazoa > Chordata > Mammalia > Didelphimorphia > Didelphidae > Gracilinanus > Gracilinanus agilis. The sequence continues at coordinate 684,826,803 of NC_058131.1, forward strand.
TATGTTCTGTAAATCGAGTTAATTTTCTCTTCCTTAACAATGTTCACACTTAAAATTTCTCTTTTGACTTAATGGGATAGCCAGCATTTCTAGAAATGTCAACATGAGAAATATAAAATAATAAATACTGTTGGGGATGTGGGAAAGTTGAGATACTAATGCACTGCTGGTGGAGTTGTGAACTGATACAACCATTCTAGAGAGTGATTGGAACTATGACCAAAGAGCTTTAAAACTGTGCATATACAATACAAGCAATACCACTAGATCTGTGAAAATATTTATAGCAGCTCTTTTTGTGGTGGCAAAGAATTGGAAACAGGGGATGTCCATCAAATGGGGAATGGCTAAACAAGTTGAGGTATATGATTATAATGGAACACACTACTTTGCTATAAGAAATGATGTGAAGCATGATTTAAGAAAAAACTAGAAAGACTCATGAACTAATATAGCAAAGTGAAGTGAGCAGAACAGAACATTGTGTACAATAACAGCAATGTTATATAATGAACATTTATGAATGATGTAGTTATTCCGAACAATACCATGATCTAAGAAAATTCTCAAGTGCTCATGATGAAAAATGCCATCTGCTACCACAGAAAGAATTGATGAAATCTGAATGTGAACTGAGACATACTATATTTCACTTTACTTCTTCTTTTTTCTTTTATAATTTCTCTTACACAAAAGGACTAATATGGAAATATATTTCACACTATTACATATGTAAAATCTATGTCAAGTTGCTTGGTGTCTCAGGGAAGGAGAGCAAAGGGAAGGAGTGGGGGTAAGAATTTGGTTCAAATTTTTAAAAAATGAAGGTTAAAATTGTTTTTTCCATGTAATTGAGGGGAAAAAATAAAATATTAGCAAATAAAAATAAATTTAAAAAGAAATATGTCAAACAGTAGGAGAGAAGTCAATCCTCCTTTATCCTAGCATTTAATTAAAGTTTCTCATGGTTCACAATTATAGTTTTTTAGTACTGATATAAAAACTTTTGGTCATATTAAAGAAGGGCCTTTCTAAGTATGTTCTTTAGGATTTTGTTTTGCGGGGTTTTTTTTTAAACATAAATAAGGAGTGTCTTTTACCGAAGAATTTTTTATGCATCTATTTATATAGTCATTTGCTTTTTGATATTTTTATATAATTATGTTAATTGTTTTCATAATGCTGATCTACTTTTGTATCACTGGCATAAGTCCAACTTATTCATGATGAATTATTTTTTAGTTATATTGCTTTAGTCTCTTTGCTAAGATTTTACTTTAAAATTTTACATTGTGATTATTAGTAGGGCTATAGTTCACTTTCTCCACTATAGGCCTCCCTAAGCTTGGCATTTGAACAATATTTGTCTCATAAAGAAGCTTGGTAGAGTAACATCTCTCCCAACTGCTGAATAAAGTTTTTGTAACAAGGTATTGATTGCTCTTTGAAATTTGATAATTCACTTGCAAATCTATCTGGACCAGAGATGTTCTTTGTTATTGGAGTAGTAGATCTGAATGTGAACTAAAGTGAGAATAAGGGATTGAAAAATGGGATTGAAATTTAAAACTTGATCATTTTCTCTAAATGGAACAAAAATCATGAACATTCTTATACAATACTAAAAAAAAACAGGAAGAAATAATTAAGAGAATTTTCATTCAAACTAGCTACAAAAACATAAAATGCCTGAAAGGTCATGTTTCCAAGACATGCCTAAAAACTCATATAAATAAAACCCTAAAAGTCTTTATTAAAAGACAAACAACTGGAGAGAGATTAGGCCAGACATATAATAAAAATTGTATTACTTAAGGGAATTTACAAATTTAGCTGTATATCAATAGGGGATAAAATTATAAAACTAGGCACAATGACAAAACTTATTTGGGAAGAATAAAAATTTTAGCATCTCAGGGTAAATAATGAAAAAAGTAAAAAAATGAAGTAAAAATGAAGGGAAAAGGGCAATTAGGTAGTACAGTAGATAGAACACCAGGCCTGGAACTGGAAGTCCTGAGTTCAAGTTTGAACTCAGACATTTCCTAGCTGTGTGACCAACCCACCCCCCCAAAAGAAACCTCAATTGTCTCACCCTTGCCATTCTTCTGTCTTAGAGCTGATGTTAAGACATAAGGTATGGGTTTAAAAAAAAAAAAAAAAAGGAAAGGGAACAATACTGCCAAATGTCAGATTGTATTATAAAAACATAATCCTCCTAACCACTTGGTACTATTCCAATTTGATAAACAGAAAATTAGTTAGGAGAACAAAACCAAATAAGCAAGAATCTGAAATAAGTGAATCTAGCAGTCCAGCATTTGATAAACCTAGAATACAAATTTCTGGGGGATAAATTATACTCAGTAAGAAAAACTAAGAAAAGCAGGAAGCAATTTGCTAGCAATTAGGCTAGACCAGGATACTAAACCATATACCATAACAAGTTCCAAATGAATACATATCATAAATATAAAAGGTTAAGTCATGAAAAAAATTAAAAAGGCTGACAGGAAAATCTCAAAAATTATATCAAAACAAATTAATTTTTAGGGTTTTATGAAATCGCAGAATATAAAATCTACTCTCTACTTTTTTTTGGCCTTCTATCAGGAGGGCATGTGATGTAATGAATATAAATAAAAGACTAACATTAAGTGTTCACAAACATCACTGATTTTCATAGCTAAGATTATGGGAATTTTTTTTAACCAATTAAGGAATAAAGACAATTGAGAAAGATAAAATGGATACCTGTAGTTATATAAAAGGTTTCACATGAACAAAATCAATTCAATTAGAATATAAAAAGAAATTGTTTTGCAGGGGAGTCTTTCCATTAAATATCTCTAATAAATGTCAGTTATTTACTCTTTGTGTGACCTTAGGCAAATTCTTTAATTTTGGTAGATCTTAGTTTCCTCATCTGAAAAGTCAGGAATTGAACCTAAAGTTGCTGAACCTTGAAGTCTCTTTCAGTACTAAAATTATAATCCTATGATTCCCAGTTTCTCAAAAAATGTCATTTCTATATCTGGCCCCCACTTTAGATCAAATTCTGACCTACATCCTCTAGACTTCAAGTACCCTGTTTTCCAGGCTGCCGTATATCTTTCCTTGATTCTGGAGTCATGATCTCTAAAATCCAATTTTACATTATGACTTCTTCTGTCTTAAGATAGTGAGGAGTATATTTAAATATCAAAATATTAGGTAGAAGGAGTGTTGCCATACCCTATCTTCCTTATTCTCTAAAGGGATCTATTTAACCTGGCCCAGGTCCAAGTTAACAAAGAACTTTCCCAGGGGCACTAGCTTTTTCTTTCATTCTGCTGTCCTTCTCTTGACCATTTCTGGGAAGCACAGACCTACACCAACACTGAGACACACCTATCAAGTCAGGTCAAAAAGCATTTTAACCTCATGAACCAAATTTCTTTTCTCCTACCATGGAAGATCTTTAATAAGAAAATGGTTGGAAAAACTTTTGGAAAAGAATCTCTATCTTAGTTCTTAAGGATTTCTGGCTGGTAAAATGATGGGTTACATAGCTTTTTAACAGTACTTAATTAATGATCTACAATAACAAATCCCTTTTAATATACTTTATTCACACTGTGCTGTCACATATAGATAGGAAGAAAAACAGTCGTTCCTTCTGGAAAGTTTGAAAATTCATACGAAATGTTCTAATTCTCTAACTCCTTTTCATGCTCAAAATTAAAAGAGGAACTTAATAAAACTCATGTGAGGCTATTAAAAAAAAAACAAAAACCTTACCTCCTGTCTTAGAATTAATACTAAGTATTGGTTTCAAGGCAGAAGAGAATTAAGAGCTGGGCAATGGGGGTTAAGTAACTTGCCCAGGGTAACACAGCTAAGAAGTTTCTCAAGGCCAAATCTGAACCCAGAACCCCCATCTCTTGGCCTGGTTTTCAATCCACTGAGCCACCAATCTGCTCCTGAAGCTAATTTTTTAAGCAAAGGATTTTTATAGACTACTCTTATCATTTTAATATTGATTTCTCTTATTAAAAAAAAAGCATTCAAACATAACTCTGCTATATAAAAAAGGAAAAAACTGAAATGGTGAATTTTACCTTCCCCTATTCAAAGGTAACCATTAATAAGATATATGTTATCACCACCCTCCAGAATAAAATCAGATTCTCTCCTATAAGGATTTTAACATCAAAATGGTAAATATGACATTTACCTTTCTGTTTATGTTTAAACAAAAAAGGAATAAGGCTAGGGAGTTTTTTCTTTTGGGGATCAAAATCTATAAAAGTTTAGATACAAAAAGCCTTGTTTTAGACTATTCAGAAATTAAAAGTTAGCAAGCTACATCCTTTTAAAAATGCTGTCAAGAAAATCTCAAAAATATATCAAAACAAATTAATTTTTAGGGTTTTATGAAATAGCAGAATATAAAGTCTACTCTACTTTTTTTGGTCTTTTATCAGGAGGGCATGTGATGTAATGAATATAAATAAAAGACTAACATTAAGTGTTTACAAACATCACTGATTAACTTTTATTAACTTTATCTCTCTAATACTGATAAACTTAACCATCAGCTTTTGCTAAATTATAGGCATTCTTACTAAAATATTCAAGTTATTTATTGACATTTTCAAAGAAAAGGAAAAATTTAAAACAAGTAGTTTCAGAGTCTTTGAGATTACAATTCCCATAAATATCTCAGAACTTATATTTCCTTTTTGGCTGGGATCCCAGAAGTATAAAGATCCTAAGCATGAATAAGGCTTGCTGTAGTCTTTACCTGAACACTTCAAAACTGTCAAATTTACTGCTTCAATACAATCATCATGATGGTTTACAAGTTAGAGATAGGCTGGCTGGCTTACCTTGTTTGGTCTCAAGGCTATTTCGATAAATTTAATCATTAAAAATATGCCTATTTCAACCTAAAATTTTAATATTGCAATATATTTACAAATCTTGAGCAATTTAATTAATTCTTACACACTGCATAGCATTAAGAAGTAGTCAAACATGACATACTACAGTAACTAATTTAAACTCTTAAAAACCAATGTGTAGGGGCAGCTGGGTAGCTCAGTGGAGTGAGAGTCAGGCCTAGAGACAGGAGGTCCTAGGTTCAAATCCGGCCTCAGCCACTTCCCAGCTGTGTGACCCTGGGCAAGTCACTTGACCCCCATGGCCCACCCTTACCAATCTTCCACCTATGAGACAATACACTGAAGTACAAGGGTTTAAAAAAAAAAAACAAACCAATGTGTAGGCACAGCTCGGTGGCTCAGTGGATTGAGAGACAGGCCTAGAGACAGGAGGTCCTGGGTTCAAAAGTGACCTCAGACACTTCCTGGCTGTGTGATCCTGGCCAAGTCACTTAACCTTCCCATTGTCCAGCTGTTACTGCTCACAGTATTAATTCTAAAACAGAAGGTAAGGGTTAAAAACAAACAAACAAAAAACGCCAATGTGTACTTTAATAAATGACAGAGCCAAAAACCATCTGCTCTACTTTCCTCTTTGGCTTTTCCCTGGGATGTTTACTCAAAACTGAACATCACTAAATTATTTGTTTTTTAAATAAATTATTATAGACAATTCCAACAGATCACAGAAAGGCAGGCAAGCATGGTATAGAAAGTGATTTATATTGAAGGATTTGAGAGCAGAATTAAAATTCAAATTTTAATTTCAGGTCTGCCAATTTGGACAGGTCATTTCAATTCTTTCCTCAGCTTTACAAATGAGGAGAGCTGAAATTGCTGGACTATAAGGTTCCTTCCAGATTTTAGCTACTAAATGTATCTGTAAGTTAAATCCAAATATAACAACCGTTCTTATCAATCAACATCTATTAAGCACCTACTATGTACCTATGAATATACGAATAAAACAATTCCAAATCTTGGTAGGGAATTCACATTCTAAAGGGAAAGACAAGTATGTGTAGAAGTATACATAGAATAGATTTAAGGAGTATAAATATAAAGCAGTTAAATACAAGATAGCTTGGGAGGAAGGGCATCAGCAGCTGGGGGAATGATCAGGGAAGGAGATTTTCTGTAGGAAGTAGTGCTTTAGCTCCTTAATCATTGTTAAAAAGTGGAACATGAAACCAAACGAATAATTCAATCTTGCTAACATGAGAAGAAAAAGCTTCACTTTCAAAAAGGAAAAAAAATCAAGATGAAAACAGCCAAAGGAAATATCCAAATGCCTAACCCAAGTCTCACACAACCACCAGTCACTTCAGCAAATACTTGTTGACACAGAAATCCACCAGCTCATTGTCCCAATCCAAAAAGAATAAAGTATAGTTAACTTTTTTCCATTCAATCTAAAACAATCAGGATAAAATGGAAGAAATCATTTCATTATCCTAAGGAAAAGAGAAGTGTTCAAATGAAAAGCCAAAAAGGAAGAACATGCGCAGTGAGGCTTCTTCTAAGAGGTTTCTAGTTAGCAATATGTGGTAGTCCATACCTGTTTACTGCTGTTTGTGGGTTGTGGCTGGAACCACCACATGCCGCCTGCCATTCACAGGTTCCAAATGAAAGAACCATCAAACATCCAAAAAGAAGTCTAATCATCAGACGCCACCTAAAATTGTCACACGTCTGTGTGCTACCAAACCGGCTACCACCCAGCACCAACCACACCTAAAGAGTGCTCCTCCTTGCACTGCTCCCTGCTGACCCTGCCTTCCACTCAGCAGACTGCTGACTCCCGTGCCTAATTAGCTGTGAAGCATTCATCAGCTAAACAGTAGGCAAAGGCAGTGGGGAGGCAGAACACTGTTGGACAGCAACAAGGGACAGCAGGAGTAGAAAATGGTGTCAATCTGTAGCCAATAGTTGGGAATGAGGACATTGACCACAGGGGGGAAAACACAGCTGGAACATGATTTCATTTGTAGGGTCATAGCACAGAGAGGTGGCAGTTTAATAAACACGGAAAGGAAAAAAACACACAGGAGGTATGAAATTTCTGAGACAAGGCAGGAATCACTGGCTTGACATTCAAGCTGGGAATGCAGCCACTGGGAAGGAACCTCATAAGGAGTCAACAGCTCTCTCCAGAGGATCCCTCCAGTTTTATAATTTTGTAAACAGAGGCAAGCAAGATCTGTGTGAGGAAGATAAGACTATCACTACTGTGCAGCCTGGTAAACAGCTCCAGGAAACTTGGCAGTCCACCTGTCAATGTGGCTGCCTGTCTCAGGGCAGAATACAAGAATCTATGCAGCTTCCCAGGTCCAGCTAGGTCAACTGTAATACATGAGGAGATCTCCAGCCCTGATCACTGCATGCGCACTGCCCACTCTCACCACAGAAGGAAACTCACTTTGTTTCTCAGATAAGCTAGCAGAATCCTGATTCTGCCTCAGTTACTTATGACTTGGTTTTGACCAACTAAGAAGTTAGTTTCCACTAAAATTCAAAAACAGGCTGAATTACAGAGGGGAGGCTCTAAATTCTATTCCCAGGTTCACTGTTTACTATTATGGATAACAACTGGCAAATTACTAAAGCTCTCAAAGTCTCAATTTCATCATCTATAACATGCAGATGGATAATGTCTGCCCTGCCTATGTCTAAGGGTTGGAATGAGGATTAAATGAGATTATGCAAATTAAAAGTACTGGGAAAACTAGTAAACATTTATGCCTAAAAAAGGCTCATAAAAGAACATTTTTGACAGTTTAACCCATGATATCATCTTCGTAATAATATAATTGGGGACAATAATCTCTTAAATTACCAAATGTCAGTTCCCAAAATAAGTTAAGTAAAGGAATATTCCAGATTTCATGACTCTAGAATTCAAGAAAATAGTCAAGTGCAAACTGAAAACAAATAACTGTTTGGGTAAAAATACTTATTTTCACTGATATGAAAACAAAAAATACAGGTATATCCCATCATTTAAAAAAAAAGTTCCTTTTTAAAGAGGTTTTTTCCTAGTTGATTTTAAAATATTTTAGTTGCTTCATTTACAAGAATATTTTAAACCATGAAACAGCACACAAATCTCACTATATATTCCTATTTGGAAAGCAAGTATTATATTAATAAACTTTTGTTTGATAAAGTACACACATTCAGGGTACTATGAGTACGACTTTCCTTTAACCATCTATTATTTTGTCCTGTAGAGAAAACTATGAACTAAGAGCCAAAGGTTTAAAGATGAGCTCATTTGTAAAACCCTAAAACCCTATATATAGAAGAGAAAAAGACTATGATCATGAGCAGTCTTGCCTCACATCACTTACTGTAAGGGAATTAAGAGAATCAGTTTATGAAAAATTTGTCTACAGAGGCAATTAAGCCAGATCATACCAAGAGCATTTAAAGAGGAAATTGAGGGGGCAGTTGGGTAGCTCAGTGGATTGAGAGCCAGGCCTAGAGACGGGAGGTCCTAGGTTCAAATCCGGTCTCAGACACTTACTAGCTGTGTGACACTGGGCAAGTCACTTGACCCCTATTGCCTAGCCCTTACCACTCTTCTGCCTTGGAGCCAATAAACAGGGTTTAAAAAAAAAAAAAAAAAAAGAGGAAATTGAAAGGGGGAAAAACCATTCCCAAGTCCTAGAACAAAATTTTTTCTCCATTAATGACAGTGAACCCACTAGATTTAGACTGTTCAGGGTATTTAGGGGTCAAATTTCAAAATATATGAAATACTAAATATTTGAGAAGCAAAGCACAGCCATTACTAACACTGAAAAAAGCAACAGAAAAAAGCCCACTTTCCCAACTCTATAAATTTTTTTTCAAAATAATTTACATATACATCTTTTCCAAACAATATTCTGTAACATCACATCTTTACAAATGATTGAACTGTAGAGAATATAAGATCATTCTGTTTAGTTTGCTAAAAAACAGTTGATTCAATAGTTTCCTTAAGGCCTTTACTTCACAGTTCCTTGAAAAACTTGAAAAACAGAAATATTGTTGTATAGTCATTTTTTTTTCATCCATGTCCAACTCTTCATAACTTCATTTAGGGTTTTCTTGGAAGAGATACTGGGAACAGTTTTGCCATTTCTTTCTCCAACTCATATTGCAGATGAGGAAACCAAGGCAAACAGGGTTAAGTGACTTGTCTAGAGTCACAGAACTAGGAAGTCTGACGCCAGATTTGAATTTACAAAGAGGAGTTTTCTTGGCTTCAGGTCCAGCATTCTGTTCACTGCACCAACCAGCAGCCTCAGCAATAGAGATAGCTATAGCTTGGTTTGAATGACTTCTCTGACACAGAATAAGACAAAGGCTCACAAAAGATGGCTGGTGCTATACCACTTACAATGTCCAGCACAAAGTCCAAATGAAAAAGGATTCCTGCAAATTTTTGAGATGTTCTTATAGGCAAATGTCATTGTACTGAATGCTAAAGTCTCCTAATTTGGCTCAAAAATCCCTCAAAAGAGGCAGGCCTAACTATTCACACAGAAAAAACTCAAGAAATTGAGAATACCTCTTGTCCAGACAATATGCTGCTCACAGAACAGTCTGTATGTTCTATCAGTCCAGCAGTACTCAGTCTAGTACAGAGATTGTGGGCAAAGAAATGGGCCCAGAATTGATGAGGAGGAAAATAAAAGGTTGGAATACATTGGAGAAATATGTGGTACTTTTAATGTACCCAAGCTTCTCCCTGAAACAATAGCCTTTTTCTAATAGTAACATTCCTCTAATGAAACTACAGGACTATGAATCCTGGAATGTCAATGTCTCTTAAGATTCAGCATTTTAGGAGCAATGAGGTGGCTCAGTAGATAGAGAGCCAAGCCTAGAGTCAGGGGGGGACCTGAGTTCAAATCTGAACTCAGATACTTCCTAGCTGTGTGATCCTAGACAAGTCACTTAACCCCAGCTGCCTACCCCTTACTGCTCTTCTGCCTTGGAACTGACACTTACTATTAATGCTAAAACAGAAGGTAAGGATAAAAAAAAGAATCAACATTCCATGTTACCACAAAATGAAAAAATGCACAGGGATGGCAACAAGGCTGTAGCATATCAGCAATAAATGAGTATACATAAGAAATGACATAAAAGCTATTCAAGAGACAGGGCCAAGGCTAGAAAGGAGGTAGGCAGATTATGTAACATGAAAGGTTAACAGGTAGATTGTGTGCTATCCTGCTATTCATGTAATGTCAACAGACTAGGAGAAAGTCCACCAGCATACTAGGTAGAGAGTCCTTGGTGGAGGATTTCTAGGAAGGCATAACCTTGTCCTACGGGGACGGGTTGCTATCTACATAGCAGGAGAGAGTACACACAGAAGGAATTCCCTTTGAAGAAATTAAAATTTGTTTTCAATAGATGTTCATTTCTAGAAGCTTCTCCAAATGAGAAAACAAGTCTAGCAACAACATCATGAATACTGTATAGATTAAGCTGCCATGGGGGTAACTATGCACATAACCTAGGAATAGACTGTTTTGCCTTACAGATTCTGACTTATGGAGTTGCAATTTAGAAATCACTAATTTTCAAAGAATTAAAATACAATAAAGCATACTTAGTGCCAAAATCAAAATGGAGCAAAGTGAATTTCTCTTTTATTAGTAAGAAAGCTCTCACTTCAGAATCTTGAAAGGTATCCTGGGTTCATCATAAATACCAATTTATTATACTCGTTGTGGTTTTGGTGGTTGTCCCTCATATGAAGAGGACCAAAAACAACATCACTAGCATACAGTGTGTCCAACTGTGGATGATCAGATCAATATAAGCTCAGAAGACTCTACCACAGATAGGCACAAATAGCCCATATGAACATTTGGGATGAAGATGTCTAAATTTCTGCATCTCATGTTCCTTTTCAGCTACTGCAATTCTGCTTTACTCACAGAGTACAGTACCTTTTTTTATATAGACACATATACTAAATTATCAGTATTATCATACTAAAAATGGGCAAAAACCTATGTGAGAGACGGCTGGATAAAGGAGATTTAATTGTAGGTTAATGTTTTAACTGTAGCTCTTTACAAATGCCTATATTAAAAAAGAAAAACATCATAGATCCCCACAAATGCCTATATTAAAAAAGAAAAACATCATTGATCCCCAAGTCTGTCAACACAGGCAATATTCCATAGGCTCAGGTCAATGCCTTCTTTCAAAAGGTCATCTTTTTTTATTAGGTCCTTCTAAAGTTAAAAAGCCAACTCCAACTAAAAATAATTACTTGCAATATTCCAGGGTTTTAATTGAAGTTGTAGGTAACCAAAAATCACAAAAAGAATGAAGATCTTTGCTATATTCTGGAGAAGAATTTGAAAGAACATTTGTTCTACTGTAATGATAACTATGAAAATGTTCCTTTGCCTATTAAAATTAAGTTTGATATGAGAAAAGTCATAGATTTTTAGTTGAAAAGAAAATGAAAAATCATGTAATCCAATTTTTTCTCTTTATAGATGAGGTTACTGTGAACTTGCCCACAGTCCCACAGTGACCTTCTACTTGTAATACTGGAGAACTTGTATACCCTTAGTATTTCAGTGTCTGGACAAGAAAAGACTGATAGACATTAGATAAGCATATAAAATTTATAAAACAAAAACAAGAGAAAGGCCCTAAAATGAAATTAGAATTGTTATATGGAAAAGTCTAAGGAAACTGTATAATATCTTTATTTGGAGACCTTTAAGAATAAGGTCATCAGCTTCCTCAAAAGGTTTAAATATTCCTGGAGACAAGAACCTACACTGAATTAGAAAAATCTCCTGAGATTACTCACAGAATCATGGAATTTTAGGGATTCTAAACCAGTCTACAGAGAAAGAAAAATAAAAGACATACCTCTAGGGCCTGGATTTAGATCATTTTTTAAACTATCTTTGCCTTCACACATATAAATCATTTACTTTAATGTTGCAAATAATTCAGCTGATCATTATGATAGCACTGGAACAAATATATAAGAACTAAACTGAATACAACACACATAATGAAAATTTTCAACTACATTCTCTCTGATCTAAACATTAAGAGGAGTCTGGGCTTGTTAGCATAACTGGTTTAAAGCACTGGTCAAAGTAGTGAGTTTGGAAGCTAGACCAGAGAAACCATCCCACAGAACACAGGAACAGCTCAGTTCAGAACATATCACAACTATGGGAAAAGCAACTAAAACTGTTGTCCTATAGACAAAAGAGAAGTAGTATATCAGTATATGAGGAATAGAAAATTAAGAAACAAATGCTTTATTATTTTCCATTCAAAACATAAGAATTGTCATGATGGATCACATCTGTGGTCTACCAGTTTTGGGGGTCTTTTTCTGACAATGGTAACAAAGAAATGAAAGGAATCTCTCCAAGGTCAGGGCCATATTCCAAAATGTTCTTTCTACTTTGTTATAATAATCATTGTGTCTCCATTATGTTATCTAAAATTCCATATCAACCAACAATACTACTTAAATAATTAGCCTTAATAATCCACTGTTTAATATATACAATTTTCATATCAGCCATTGATAATGATTAAATTAGTTCCACATGCAAAACTTCCTTTTGTCCTAAATTTAGATCTATTATAGAAGAAGAGTATGTCAAGATTTAAAAAACAAAACTATTCACCACACTGCACACCAGTCATAATTTTTCTCTTAACCTTCTTTGTTAGAACCAGAGTCCTATACGTTTTTTGTTTTTTGTTTTTACCCTTGTACTTCTGTGTATTAGATCCAAGGCAGAAGAGTGGTAAGGGTGGGCAATGGGGGTCAAGTGACTTGCCCAGGGTCACACAGCTGGGAAGTGGCTGAGGCCGGGTTTGAACCTAGGACTTCCTGTCTCTAGGCCTGACTCACTCCACTGAGCTACCCAGCTGCCCCCTCCTATACGTTTTAAATTGGCTAATTTATAAGTCCACCCATCACTTTGATCACTTTTTTTCTGGATATCTTTCTTTAGCTATAGAAAGAACTGGAATATTTTGATTATGCTTCTAATTTCTGTAGTCTGAATTTCAGGGCATATATTCTAAGAAGAATTCCACATTAAAATATCAAAAAGGAGAAACATTAAAGCAGTCATATAATCTAGGTATATTATACTGCCTTATTCACGCACTGCATTTAGAGTCAAAAAGGACTTTAGAACTCATTAAATTCAATTGCATTTTACAAATAAGAAAACTAAGGCCCACTTCAATAGGACAGCCATTAATTAAGCACTTATTTTTAAGGTAGCAAATGATCTGGTAGAGTGAGCTTTTGTCAGAAAGACTTAGGTTCAAGTCCTGCCTCTAACATGTTTTGGTTCTGACTGTGACCCCCCCTCTCCCTCCCCACAAGTAAAATTAAAAAGTTTCTAACAGTTGCCACTCTTCATTGCTAGAGTTTGCTCCCTAAGAGTTCTCTACTCCAATGAAATCAGTTCAGCCTTTCCTTCACCCCTACCACGGGTTAGGTGATAATCTCAAAATCACAAACTTGTTCCAAAAAACCATTACAAACCTTCAGATATATTTTACTTCAATAACAAGACAAATAATACTTCTCTGCATGCCACCACATAGTCCCTAAGGCCACCTTTTCCTGAAAGGCTACTCTTGAATCTGCTGTGTACACTTCATTCTTTGTTTTACCCATTCTCTTCTTTCTGCTCTACAACTGTCCCTCACTACCTCTTCCCTGAAGTCTTGTGCTAGGTCTCTCTCCCTGCAGTTCTCTCTTCTCATCTCCAATCTATTCTTCACACTACAGTCAAAATAAATCTACTGGAGGTACAGGTTTGATCACATTCACTCCCCTACTCAAAACACATCGGTGGCTCTTGCATGCCTACAAGATTCCAACAAACAAGTTTCTTTAGGCTAACAGACAAGACTCCACTCTATCTATACTGAATGATCTCCCTCCCCAAATGTGCTCCCTAAAATTCCTTCAAAGTTGACACAATTTCTCCAAATGTGTACTTCTTTCCCATCTCTTCAGTTGTACTCACTGCCCTCACCCCAAATAAGCAATAGATTCTCCTCCACATTTTCATCTCCTGAGTTCTACAAACACCAATAAGAACCTCCTCTATAAAATACCTACTTTGCTAGACACTAAGAAAAATTCCAACTTTGAATAAGATGTGGTAATTCTTCCATCCTCAAATCTTTCATGTTAGTCTGTCTGAACTCTCTTATGAATCAAAAGCTGTACAGTACATTCCAGACCAGGATGGCTTATAAAGAAAGGAGCCCAGAATTCATACTACCTTTCTGACAATGGGCAAATAACTAATCTCAGCAGTTCAGTTCACCTGACTGTAAAAAAAATTACTTGATTATTTGCCTCACAAGAATGTTCTGAGGAAAGCACCTAACAAGCCTAAAAGCACCACATTAAATGTATTATTATTATTATTATTAACTATCTTCTAAATTATACTCTAGCCATCTGAGTAAGTCACTTCACTAGGTTGTAATTACTATGAGTACAAGCACTTTTGCCCAATTTTTTATTCTTCAAAACCCAGCTCAGCATCTTATATGAAGCAAGACACTTCAACATTTATGAAACTAAAAGACCTTGGAATTCCAACAGCAGCCTCAGGATCACAGTTGCAGATTTTAAATATTATTCATGAAATCATTTAATTCCACAAGCACTTATTAAGGGAGCTCCACAACCACTAATATTTCATCAATCAATAAGCATTCTATGCTAATGTATTTGTATCTGGACTGTTTCATGCTAACATTTCCTGACACACACCATTAATGTCAGGGCCTGGTTGGCCTCCTGGAACCTTCATTCTTTCAAAATAAATCATTAGCAGGTCCCACTATCTAATTCAACATCTCTGGAGCTAAAAGATGACATTTAAAAGTTAAGAACAAAATGAAGACAGGTGAACAGGATTTAAATAAGTTCAAATAGAACTCTTCACCTTTCTTGTATACCAGACTCCAGACGCTCAATCTCGCAAAGCCCACGGAGCCCTTCTCCATGTTTTTAAATGAATATGTAAGATTATGAAAGAAATGATATTGAATTTAATTAATGATATTGAAAGGCAGTTATCAAAATATTTTTAAAATCACAAGTTCACAGACTCTAGGTTTCCTGACAATGAGGAAGAAACAAACTTTTAATTTAAATTTTTTTAATTTTAATAATAAAAATTAAAATAATAAAAAATTAAAAATAAACCAATTCTTTTTTTTTCTTTTCCCTAACGGTTTTCCTAAAACTCATCAGAATATCACAGATTCAAAATAAGGAGGACCCCTAATGGTCATCTGATCCAATCCTCTCATTTTACACCTAAGGAACCTGAAGCCCAAAGATATTAACTGGTTGGCTCAAAGTCATACAAGTAGTAAATACAAGAGTCAGGATGAGTATTTTGCTCCTCACTTTTGAAGAGGGTGGATGTTCCTTCCACTGTCTCTTTGAAGATTAGATTTACAATTTTAAAGTTTGGAAGAGACCTTGGAAATAGATCAAAGAATCTCAGAGTTGACGGACCATGCAGAAGTCAATGGACCTAAGCCGTAGTGGAACAGAAATTTTTATAAATTTTCGTACAAATACTAATATAGCCTTTGCTTGAGGCCCTCAAGGGAGAGAGGACACTCACTTTCCTCTGAAGCGATCCCATTCCATTTGAGAAAAATTCTAATTATTAGCAAGTTTTTCCATACAGAAAAACTGTTTCTCTCTGCACCTTTACCCACTGCTCCTAGTTATGCTTGCTGGGACCAAAAAGACCATATTTGATAACTTTTACACATGACACAAGCCCTTAAGATAACTATCCTGTATCCCTCTCCTTTCCAAAGCCTTTTCTTCTACAATTTAAACATCCATAGTTCCTTCTACCAATTCTCCTGTGGGATACCTTCTAGTTTCCTCACCCTCATAGGTCACTTCTTTTGGTCTTCTGGTTCTCGAAAATGAGACAATGTTTTATGGACAGCACATTGAACTAGGACTCAGAAAAACCAGACATTGTACACATATTTGAAGTCTGGGTTCAAGCCCGATGTTTTCCCCTCAAAGACAAACATTTAAATGTTTGTCCTCAGCCCTAAGTTAGAATCACTGAGCAAGAGCTGGAAGGGTCCTCAGAGACCATCTAGGCTGACTCCCTCATTCTTACAAATGTGGAGTCTGAGAATTAGCCAAGTTGTGGCATTAATCGATTGAACTAAATCTTTTAACTCCTCTGACATTTAATGAAACTAAAAAATGGGTATATTTTAGGGTTTGTTGTGACAAAAAGCCTGAACTGTAATAGATATGAAGTCTGAAGTTTCACAGACAGAGAGGCCTAGAGATGGGAGGTCCTGGGTTCAAATGTGGCTTAAGATATTTCCTAGCTGTGTGGCCCTGGGTAAGTTACTCAGCCCTCAAGGGCTAGCCCTAACTGTTCTTCTGCCTTGGAATCAAAAGATAATACTGATTCTAAGATGGAAAGTTAAGAGTTTTTAAGTAAATAAATAAAAGAAAGTATCATAGACTTTAAGAGTTCTTATAGTATTCATTCGGATTCTCACTTCCATTAAAGGTAACAACTACTCACCACTTTCAGAAACATGGCTCCCAAATTCCCTTTGGGAGTAGGGATAATAAATTGAGCCAAAAGCAGAAATAAGTTTAGGGTCTGAGATTGTGAGTTATAATTATATATCCCCTTATTTATTATCTTATTTGAGCCTCACAATAATCCTGGGAGGTAGATTCCATTACTGTCTCGATTTTTACAAAAGAGGAACCGGAGGTACTCAAAGGTTAAGTAATTTGCCCAAGGTCATACTGCTAGTCTGAGAAGCAAGATTAACACTCAAGCCTCTGAGGTTCAACATTGTCTCCACTTCCCCACCTGAGGTGCTTCTGTGTCCAAGTGGTCCAAGCCCACCAGAACCTTTATTAAATTATTATTAAGTTTATTCAATAATTTTTTATTAAATTATAAAAAATAAAATAAAATATTTATTAAATTAACTCTGGTAAGGTCCGATGAATATTCTGGTTTTAAACCAACCAGGAGCTTGGGTTCTACCTTCTACCTGGGTACTGCTTAGTCCAGTGTCACTCTGGGTAAGCCTCTTCTCCTTTCTGGAGGCTGTTTCCATACCGGAAAAGTCATTAAGAAGCATTAATTAGGCGCCAATGAAGTGCTGGATAACCTCAGTGCTGGGTGGGGGTGGGGGAATGGGGCCTACCGGAAGGCCCCAGCCAGGGTGTGCCTTCAGGGAGCCCCCAGTGAGATGGGGGCGGGGAGACTCCATCAAACTGCTAGAATCGTGAGGCACCACTAGTAGGAGGGGGACTTGGGAATGCTTCCCGGAGGAGGTGGGCTCCCAGCACTGGCAAGAACAAAGCCAGCTGGCAGAGGAGGGAGGGCATCGCGAGCATGGGGGCAGCCTGGAAACATGCCCGCAGTCGGGCGAGTGAGAAGCCGCATGGAGGCCGGGGTCCCCTAGAAGCAAAGAAGGACAGGCGGATGTGACGAGTGCTCAGTCGCTCGGGCTCTAAAGTCTAGGATTCTGGCGAGAGAGAGTCCTGGTTCAAACGCCCCCATTCACCGGGCCTCAGTTTCTCCGTCCGTAAAAGGCCCGGGTCCCCGGCTCAGCTCGCAGCCTCCGGGAAGACATGGGGGAGGGGCGGCGAGGGGCTGGGGCGGGGCCGGCGTAACTCCCCCGCCCCCCGGCGCAGGCCTGGCCTGAGGGGCGGGGCCGGGGGCGCCCCAAGCCAGCCCCCGGGACAGGGGTAGAGGGAGCCGGGCCGCGGGCGGCGACGGCTGGGGAGTTACCTCCGGATCCCGGGCGAGCGCGCTCCCCGCCGGCTCCGGCTCCGGCTCCGGCTCCGGCTCCGGCTTCGACTTCGGCTCCGACTCCGGCGGTGGGGACTCTGGTCCCTCATGACGGACGCCGGGGACGGGCGCCAGTGCGCCTGCGCTGCCTTTCACCTCAGGGGAAAAAAGGGACCAGCCGGGGGGCAGGCCCACCTGGGAGTCACGTGGTGGGCATCACGTGGCCGCAGCCCGGAGGCGGGGACAGCGCCGACTCCATGGCAACTGCATGCCCACTCAAGCCTGGAGGGGCGTGCCCCATGGCATGCGCTGAGCTCATCTAGGGGGGCACCCTGAGAAACAGCATCTGTGTTTCCGTTCTCCGCTCCCAGCAGCCCAGGCGTCAGATCCTATGACCGCTGACCTGTTATGGCCATCTGTCGTAGGTGAAACTTGCTCTGAAGCACACAGCCTGAAACAGTTTCGAAAGCGTAGCCGCCCCGTGTCTTCCCAGGGCACCGAGGAAGCGAGTTCGAAACCAACCTCAGGCACTTCCTAGTTGGCTGACCCCATCGAGCTGCCTCAGTTTCCTCACCTGTAAAATGGGAACGCCCGAG